>NW_010307456.1:6553-23759 GCF_000700745.2 Antrostomus carolinensis | reverse complement strand
GAATGCTTTTACCTGGGGCCCACAGTGACAGGTCAGGCAGTTCTAACTACCTTCCCTTTCAGTGTGGTGTTGGTGAGACACAGTCTGCAGTGATGACCCATCATATGGGAACTCATTTCTTACCTAAGCAACACGTAGAATTTTAATTGGCATGGCAATTAAATCCAGGGTTTCCCCATTTGCAGACTCACATTGTTCATTCAATAGTCAAGGAACCCAAAAACTACATTTTCAAATCTAAAGGACTACAAGCCTGGTTCATTCCTCGCTTTTCTGTGGTACCCAACAAACCCTGTGAGCTAACCAGGCTCCAACGCTTTTCAAAGTCTGTGTTAGACATTAGGAGAAAAAAGGAGCACACAGACACACACAAGCACATGAAGGAACGAGCTCAGAAAGAAACAGACTTTCTCCTCCTTCTATGTTCTGCCTTCACTGTCTACCAGCATGGGAGTCCCCTAATATGTCATGCCCCAATTCAGCACGATCAAATTGTGCTAAAAGTCTTGCTAAAACCCCAGGCCTTATTACTCAGGAGCTCCTACTCTTTTGTCTGGCCTCCTAAAAATACCCTGAAAAAAGAATAAGCACAAGTCAAGTACTGGTGAGTAGGAAGAGGTCACCTCTTGCTTTAAGTGAGCACTTCAAATACATGAACTTTTAGCATCTTGCTGCTCTTACCACTGCCTTCACCATTGTACTTAAGACAGTTCCTGAACATGGTCTTCATATCGCCTACAAATTCTTCCTTGGTGCAGTACTGACCTCCATTCAACTTCTTCTCCATGCTAGAGATGTCCATGGGGGCCTGAAATGGAACAAAACCTCCCTTCAATTACAGCAAGCATATTGGGGCTTACAAAGTTGCATAGCTAGCTTCCTCAGAGAGCAGATGGGGAGCAGAGGCTGCTCTCCTGAGAGGCAGCCTCTCATCTTTGGTTTCCTAGACTTGTAAGGCTAGAAGGGACTACTGGAGTCATGCAGTTTGATTGTGAAGGTAACACAGCTGACAAAACTCCAAAACACTTCCAAAAAAACTGCATCCTGGTCAAGAAAGTACATCAGTCAAGATGGCTGGACCACTTTCCATACCTTAATGATCTGGTAGTAGTTGGGAGCATACGATTCATCAACGGGTTCCAAGAAGGGCCAAGAGTCTTTGTGAGCCTTTACCACATCTAGAACTGGCAGCAGCAAAAGAAAGGTGAATGGTTACACACAGATGCCCAGGGGAGTATTTCCTTTTGAGCGAGTCATGCAGAGGGGAAAGCTGGGGCAGGACTGACCTTTGTACATGGCTGTGAACTCATCATCCAGTTCAAAGCTGTAACAGGAAGCACAACAGTGAATATGCAGACTGAGGACCTACAAGATGTGCACTCATACCTCATCTTCCCTTCCACCCCATGCACAGTGCCTCAGCACTGACAAATAGGCCGTACCACAAACACTCCTCTAGTGTGGATCAAATCCAGATGTTTCTCAGCTTACTACTCGCTGTTCTCCTACCTTACTTCTCCCTTCTTATTCCTATGAATGATCACACTCCTCTCCTTCCTGTACTCACTACTTCAACACACTCGTGTGCTGCATGCCCAGCTGCATACTCACAGATCCTTGGTCCTTCGCTCTTCCCTCGTAGGGGAACTGGGATCCAAGTGGGAAAGCTCAGGGGGAAGCTCCTTCCCCTGCGCCAGCAGCCATGCCCGCTCTTCACGAAGCTTTCTCCTCCTGGCCCGTTCTGCAATGGGGAGAGGTGAAAAACCATTCAGTGCTCCTTATCAACATCATCTTGCAGGGAAAATGCAGGCAGTTCCTGCAGCTTTCAGGAGCTCCAATGAAACGTTCTTGTTCTTTCAGCAAAAGCAGCAACAGCACAGGAGCAGAGGAGATGAGAATACAGCACACCACCATCAATCCACCTCTTCATTTTCCATTGACTTTACAAGCACTGATTTTGAAGCATTACTGTGATACAGATGTTCCTCTAAGCAGCTTCCAGACAAACTCCTGACCACGGTGTGGTACAAAGAGAGAAACTCAACACACAGACCTAGGCATAGATCAGCACTATGGAAAGAGCTGGCTTGTTAAGTTATCATCCTTCAGATGCTTCACCTCAGCCAGGTGAACTCAAGGCAGCTAGTTTTGCACTGAAGTAGATGAGAAGCAGTGTCAATGGGAAGGGTGAAGTTCTACCAGCTGGGTGGCAATGAGTAAGTGGGGTCATTAATATCCTCCACCACCATGGCTAGCTTTGGGAAGACTGCTCAAGTAGTCCTTCTCTGCCAGCAGCCAGAGCGAGCAAGCTGCTGCACAGGAGGGCCACTGGAACAGCTTTGGTTTAAGAGGTGAGAGACAGGAAGAAGCAAGAGAAGAGAAGAGCTGGTAATATAACCTGTGGTTTGCAACCAGACAGCTGGCTAACAGATTCCTTCATAATAGAAAGTTTATGGGCTCTTATGAACCTCATTTCCTTTTTCTTATAGGAAATCTGAAATCATTTGACTTGCTGGAACACCTGCAGTTGTACCAACTTTCTGTAGGAGCAGAATTCTGTGAAAGTAACGTTCAAGGAGACATGTCATAGGAGTAAGACCTCAGAAAACAGATTGCATTTGAGAACACCCAGACTGAAAAAGAAAGGTGGGGGGAGACTTGGCTATTGCCCTCTAGCAGAAGCTCCATCTTTGGAAAATGCCAAAGACTCAAGAAGCACCAACTCTGGTGGAAGATTATTAATTTATTGTCTTACTCTGTCAGTCAAAACTAAACATAGGATGGGAGTTGAGGGCACAAGAAAACTAGGAATAGCTATAAGGTAGGTATTTCCAGGGAGGTCCATGGCCAGATATGTCAAAGACTGCTAAAAAAAAAAAAGTCCAAATTTCCCACTAGAAGACTCTGGGTAGCACTGAAGTTGAGAGGGCAGGACTTGCATCTAAGATGTCCTACAGAATCTAACAGCATCTATTATAATATTTAATAGATGGGAAGTCCACCATCAAATTGCAGTTGACAGAGATTATCTGAGTCTGTCCAAGCACAGTTCAGTACTTCACGCTTCTTTCATAAAATTAGCATCACTTAGATGACATTGTAATGGATACTGAAGTGAGAAAGCCAAGAAAAACATGAGCAAAAGCATTTGGGCAGCAAAAGGAAAATCTCACGGCAAGAGCAGCCAAGAGATAAGGTGATGGAGGTTTTAGAAATCCATCAAGGACTGCCAAGGATCTGACCTGGTAAACTGTCAGGAATCAGGTTACCCTGGTACCTGGAGCTCAGGCAGGATTAATGGCAGGTCCATCTACCACAGCAAGTGATTCATAATATAGCATGTGAAGAGCTCATTGTCATGCTGTCAGCCTGGGTTGAGTCCTACCCAGCAGCTTTCAAAATCTAACCAAAGTACCTCAAACAGCTAGAAAGTCAGATGTTGGAGCAGGAGCTGGAAAGAGAACTGGGAAACTCTAATCTGCTGTTGTGGTAGAAATCTAGGAAGTTGCTTTAACTCATAAATTCAGGAAAGTAGAAGTAGGCCCACCAGGAGGCTTGCTACCTGGGGTGTGTGTTGGAGTGGGGGGAACTGAAATCCCAGACTGGAAAGAGGAATGTGATCTAAAAACAGGCATGCAGTCCAAAACCAAGAAGCAGGTGAAGTGCTGATGAAGTTCATTAAAGAGCAGACATTTCGCCCTGTGTTTCACATCATCCCTCTATACAAGACCTTACAAAATTAATGTTAAATTCCAGACTATCAAATACAAGAAAAATCTTTGTTACCCTAAAATCTCTGTCAAGGGATCTTCAGTTTTAACAAGTCTGAACCAAACCAAACAAATGACTTCATTTTCAAATCACTTTCCATCCATCCTAAGAACTGGCATGAAAGTAAATGCTAATGGAGGGTGATGCTTGGCAATAAGGAAAGATGGTTAAGAAGCCCAAGTTTTACCTGGATAGCTGTCGTTTTTAGGGATGAAAAATGCTGCAGTAATTTAACTGGACAAATCAGCCATTTAAATAACCTTTCCAAACAACTGTTGCACCAGCTTTAAAAAGGAGACTTCTCCTGATTGAGCCTAAACTGACTAGGGACAAGTTTAAACCAAACTGAAAGAAACTGCACAAACCAAAATAAAAGCATCTCTGCCAAGAAAAACATGAATGTAAGCTAAATTGGCTTAAAACAGTTTGCTGCCCAAACCCATGCTGGTTCCTTTGAGTAGCCTTTTTATCAGATGATGTAGTGATTGCATTTACCCAGAAAAGGACAAGACTTATACCAAAACCAAGACCTTTTAAACAGGTACATTTATCTTTGCAGCTCTTCTGGAACTCAAGATGAATTTTGTCTGTACAGATGGAGAATTAAAGCGCAGAGAATATGCAATTTGCCAAGGTGAAACAGATATCTGTGGCAGATCTGGAAGCTGGATGATTCTCAGTTTAAAGCACTGGACTCAGTTTAAAGCTAGGACTGGCAACCAGGAATATATGAAGGCCAAGCAAGTAATTGGATTTTCTAAAGGTTAGAAAGGTAAGGAGGCAAAAGAAACTATTCTTAGATAACATCTGGTCTGCTACCAAACATCTGGTAGCAGACTGTTTCATCTTGGAAAGTTTACAAGGTTTTCATGAACTTAATCTTTTTTTCCTTTTCTGATTCTTTATCCACTTAAGGATTCATGATACTGATACTGCCACACATCACCACCATCATTTTCTGAAGATGTTCAGCCTTTCCCTGGCACTGCAACAGCCCAGCCAGCCACTGTGGCAAAAACAACAGATACAAGAATTCCCTTAAGGGAGGTTGACAGAGAGAAGGTGGTCAGAAATGAGCCTGCTCTTAGACACCAGTGTCTGCTTGTGCTGGCTGAACGCCTGCTGTCTGTGCCCCGATCTGACATATTAAACACAACACGGCTGTTACCTGAAAAAGAACTTAAATCAGCATTTAATTCAAAGCCCAGCACCTCTAGTGCTCTGTTTAGCCTAGTCCCCTCATCCTTAATTCTCTAATTGATAAGGCCATTAACAATATAAAATACTACTCTTGCTCCTCCCATGTTGCCCTCTTCCCTTTCTCCACAAAGGGAATCCTTCTTTCATCATGCATTCAGCCAAAAAAACCTAATGCTATTTAGCAAGAGCAAAGCCAGCTAATCCTACATGCAGAGAAATCCATAAGGAAGCAAGTGGGGAGACAGAGGAGAACTGAGGAACACCACGAATAGCAGGAAAAAGTATTATGGCTGGGGCAAGAAAGAAAATAAGCATGATTTGAGAAAGATGACACAGTTGAAAGGTGCACTAAAGAACAGCCACCAACACCAAGGGAAACAGGCAAAGGAAAAGAAGCTTCAGTCAGACTAATTTATCCAAGGCAAGTGCATGGAAAGATACTCTTGTTAGCAGGTCTGGCAGGGGAGAAATGCAAATGGCAGATCTTAATTCAAGATCTCAGTCTTGGCTTTGAAAGTTTCCACCCCTGCTGCACAATGGCCACACACACACCTTCCACTGCTTTGACCTTCTCCTCCATCTCTCTCTTCCTCTCCTCCTTTAGCAGCTGCTCCTGCTCCCTCTTCTGCACTGCTATAAGGATTTGGCGCTCCTCCTCTTCCTCTCTGCGCCTCTGCTTCTCCATGGAACTCAGCACATTTGGGTTTACCTGTGACAAAACGATGCACCAAAAACTGTAACGTATTGGCTTATTGACGAGTCAGAGCAGAGGCAGGTGTACTTTGAGCAAGGATTAAAGTGTACCTACAATGAATGGCTGGGGGAAAAAATGGTAAAAAAAAATAAAAGGATTTGTACAGATGAATTCTTGGATGAAAAGCAACATGGAAAGGAAAGTTATTTGTGAAGCAATGAAATCCTACTGATACAGGGATAAAGGAAGGAGAAGCGATGGGTTAGATAAGCTGCCGCTCTGTCAAGGACGCACCGCGTGGATTTCCCCCCTGGGCAAAGGGTGCTGACACCCCCACACAACACCTCTACCCCTTCCACCTAGCCGAGTCCTGAGTTGCCAGCGTCAGTAGAAAGGACTACTCTGCTATAAACCAGAGTACTCAGGCTAGGAAAAGAGACTGGTACAGCCTTGCAGTCCGGGTATCAACTGGAGTGTTTTCCTTTCCTATTCAAAACAACAGCCACCATACTTCTGTGTGCTAATCTCTCCTGAACTAGCTCTTGTTTGTTTGATTGGACAGTTTTCCTGCTGGGTCCCACAACCAGTTTTCTCATTCAAGGACACCTGACTCTTTATTGCCCCACTTCCTCACCTCCCCACTGCCAGCAGTTTGATCGAACTTAAGACTTCAGGCTTCCCAGACCAGGGATCACCTGCTCCTATTTCTCCAGTAAAGTGCACGGTATGTATATGGCAATGAGGAATTACCTTGATTAGCTTGATTTAATTACAAGACAAATGAATCAGTCATCCACCAGCCACTCCCACCTCTTTAGCTTCTGCAAGACCAAGGTACGTGTGCCTTACCTATCAGCAGAGAATACCGACCAGAAAAGAAAAGAACAACGTGCATATGGTTTTCTCCACCTTCATTTTCAGGGAACAACCAGCAACCACCACTTAGGCAGAAGGCATTTCCTGAGGATTAGCAATCAGCTGGGGTCCCTTGGCTGCTGCTCAGACCATCAATTTCTCCAGGCCCGTTATTAATCCCCAGAAAAAATCTGGCACCATGATTACTATTTTGTCCTTGTTTCATTGCCCAGAAGCGGAACTTTGGGGTGTTTTGACAAGAACATAGAAATGTCTGGTTCATTCTGCCTCCCCTTCCCCTGCACAGCACTGTTCTACAATCTCCTGCTGCAGCTCTCCATGGATGAGTATCATGTATTACCTCTCTGCCTCCAGCAGCAAAAATATATTAAGAGAATTATGCTTCAACCACCAACAGCCATAAAGAAGTGTCTGAGAGAGGGTGATGGGACTCGGACCATATCCTGCATCTAGGGACAGACTGGACAGCAAAAACATCTATTCTAATCTAAAAGGATCTGCTGATCTTTTTTAGGCAAGCCCCACAGCAAGATCTCACCACAAGGAAACTTTATCCATGTTCTTTTCCATTTTAGATCTTTGCCAAATATTGGTACTTCACTCTTCTACCGCTTTCCTAGGGAAACCATTCTGTGAGGCCACATGCCTTTACCTTAGCCAACTTCTCCTCACGTTCAGTCTAAAGTTAATTTCTATTCCCCTCATTCCATCCAATTATTCTTAGTTACACTCTTCTGGGCAAGCATAAATTCTCCTTTTCTTCAGTCACATTCCAGCCTTTATGGGCTTCCTCAGACACTTACACAAAACTCCCATGTTTCTGTAATTAGGTTAAAAGTTTCCTTACAAAGCAATCCTTCCAGCTCCCTAATCATTCCAGTTGCCTGTCTCAGGCCTTTCCTCTAACTGATTGATATCCAAACACCAGGATGCCCAGGGCTGAAACTGCTACACCAAGTACAAGAGGTCAAGAACCTACAGAACCGGCTTCTACATTCCACTTTTGAGTCTTTTCATATCCCTTTCTCGACCACTCTACCATCCTATTTTCTACCCATGCACTACAAACATCTTCCTTTCAGGCCTGTTCCTGACCATCATCAACCAGTTTTTTCCCTAACTTTCTTGACCAATCTTTAAATTGCAATAGGAACAAAAAAAAAAGTCAGATTCTGCAACAATTGGGAAGAGGTGAGCAGGAACCGGCCTCCTGAAGTTGGTAAACCGAGTTATTTTATTGAGGATGTGACCATCAGCCTTTACATTCTCTGGTCAGTAGATCTAAGCCAGCCTGGCATGTCACACTGATTTCTTCAACTGTTGATGCATAGGTCAGACCTTCCCTTTCCCTGGATTCATACAGCTTCCACCATTCATGTCCTACAGAAACACAAACACAACATCCAAACTGCAGTGCTCACGCCAGGAGCTCTCCAAGCTTGCGGGGTACCTTCAGCACCCCTATACTGTAATGGCACAACACAGAATCCATAGCACATTCTGGATCAACCCACCACAAATGTGGCATCCAAAAAACGAGACAATTTTAAGCAAAGGAGAGAATGTCATCCTAGCAGATCTAGGAAGAGAAGAAAAGGGAAAGCAGAAAGCCCAAACACAATGTAGTGAGCACCAAGGACTGCAAGCAGACACCTGCGACAACTTCATTTGCTCCCTGCAGCGCTCGCAGGGCAACGACAATGCTGGCACGAGCTCTTTGAGACATTTCAGACACAGAAATAGCCCGATTTTCAGAGGGACCTACTGCCTGGTGTCCCACTTAAGTGCATTGGCGCCGAGGGTACTCAACTCAGGGTTAAAAAAATAAACACAAACAAATAAACTCCTACTAAATGTGGTGGAAGCCGATGTCTATTGGAACGATAAAAGCAAGAACCCAACACAAGTTAGACTTCCTTCCTGAATGAAGAGGTGGCAAAGGGATGTTTCTCCAGCCTCCTCCCCACTTGGAGGATAAAAACCACCCCTGTCATCTGTGACCGTGGCATCACCAACTCCTTCCCTCCGCCAGAGAGCACTCCAGGACACAACATCGCCGCCTTTTCCACCTGGGACCCCCAAAGGGCCAAACTTCTGCCTTTTGCTTTGCCCTCCAGACAGTGGGTATCAGGCTTCAGGGGCAGAAGGCCAAGAGGTGCGGGTGCCCCAGCCCCTCACCCTACAAACCTTCCCTGCTCCGGTTTCCGCAGCGCTACCCTAATGAGGGTGCTGCTCAGGCGGCTCTTTAATGAGGAGCTAATCTGAACCACCTGTTGAGAAATCCCTGGCAGGATTAGGAGCCTACGGAGCAGCTATATCTCGGACAGAAGCAGCATCCAGCTCATGGAGCTGGGAGGAAGGGGTCACCCCTGCACCGGGCTGAGGTTTTCTCCCCCAGATTCGCCTGCTGCCCACCCCTCACTCAACAAACAAACCATCGGACATGCTGGCACCTTCGTGCCAAGGATGACAGTCACGTTGGGCTGGGAAACCAGTATAAATGTCCCCACTTTCACACTGGCCAGCTCCCCGGGGTTCTGAGAGGGCCCCCCACTCACTGGAAACGTTTCACTGGCCCACAGGCAGCAATTAACAGCCCTCAGCCTCTGCAGACCTGGAGCACCTGCGGTACTGATTAGCATCATTCAGGCTCCATGTGTTTCCCACTCCCCTCCTCCTCTGGGATTTCTGCTGCCTGTGAACAAACACGTGTCCCTGCACTTCCTGCATTGTGGGCTTTGCAGAGAGCAATTCTGGCCCCAAACTGACCATCACTGGGGTCTTATTTTCCTCTCGGCAGGCTTTTATCTGCAGCATGATGAGAGGTTCTTCCTTCCTTTTATTTATCTATTCTAAGCAATTGTATTTATTGCAGGGAACTGTACTTTCTCCTTTGTTTTGCAAGAACCCCTGACCCTGGCTCAACGTGGAATATTCCCTGCAGCTTCATTTCCCAGGGTTTGACAAAACACCAGGTAACTACATTTTCATTACATCTACAGTGAGAGATTATGCCATGGTCTGATAGAATCAAGCCAATTTTTTCCTCTAAAGCTAATCCCGTGTTGCTTGACCAATTGCTTTGGGTAGCAGTTGCCTGTTCAAAGACCTCCACTCTCCGTCTCCACTGTACCATGGTGCTGGCTGTGCCAACGTGACTGTTGGGGGGCTGTGTGGTGAACTGAATCAGAAAGCTGACCTGGGTTAAAAATAACCCCGACCAAAGAAAAAGGTTATATTTAACTCCAGTCATTTTCCTGGGTCTGGTTCACTGCACAGACCCGCGAGCGGCAGCGCTGTTACAGTGATGGGGTGGAGAGGAGATGAGGGTGAAGAGGCACGGAAAGAGCCGTTTCAGCTGACAAGGCTGCAGTTTGATAAGCATTTCTTTTTAGCAGCCTAAATTGTGACTTCCATTTCCAGCTGACCCTCTCCTAGCGCAGCTCTGGACCACATCAGTCATTCGTGTCTCTCTCTCTCTCCCTGCACTATCTCCACCCTCATGTGTTTGCAGCCTCACGTTTTCCCCTTGGCTGAATTTCTGTCATTTCCCTTTGTAAGCCGGTTCTTCTAGTCCTTCTCATCCTTCTTCAACTTTTCTTTGAACTGCCTCGAATGTGCCAGCACTTTCATTGAAGTGGAATTCCCCAGACTGAGCGCAGATTTCCATACGCAGCTGCACTGGAGTTGTGCGGCAAGGCCGGTTATCCCTGCGATCCAGAGGGCAGCACCTCCCTGCTCACCATAGAAACCCCCCCCCAGTGTCAGCCTGCCTTTGATGGGCATTACCACCCATCTCTCTTTCAGCACAAACACTTTCAAAACGACTCCTTCCCACTGAATAGTGATGCTGCGGGTTTATTTATTATTTTTTTTTTCCCCCAGGAGGCATCTGCTCTCAGCCTCCCTCCATCGTCCTCCCCCTCACACCCCCCCTCACCTCCTGCTTGATTGGTTTGATGGGCTGATGGTCAGACATCCACCTGGGAGAAAACTCTGTCCGTTGTAGACGCTTCTCCTGAAACAGGGTTGAGAATTGAGAGAAGGAAAAAGAGAGTGGAGGAAATTAGGGCACATCGGTGATACCGGCAGGAGAAACTCTGGGGGCTAGAAGTGACCATGAAATCCCTATTAGCTTTACAAGGGTAGCAAACAAGCAAACTGAACTCAATCCAAGAACATCACGGTGACAGCAGAGCCCATTTTACAAAGCCATCTAGCTGAAGGATCCTGTTCCAAATCTGTCCCATCGGAACACATTCAGTTGATGGACAATACCCTTTGGAGTTTCGGGGCTCTGATGTACCAGCTCAAGTGGTCTTAGCTAGAACAGCTGAAGGAGCCACTGTCCCTTCAGCAGAGCCAGCTGAGAAATGGCAGTAAAAGTGAAATCAGAGGCAGTTTGCAGAGAAAAGATAGGCTGTAAATTGCAGCAGTTCAAAAGCAGACAGAGATTCCCTGCTAGCAGAAAAGGGACACAGAAGATGGCTGAAGACAGTCACCCCTTCAGCCATCCTACCTACAACAGCCGTGCAATCACAAACCAGATCCTTAATTATTGACTCGAGCCCTGCCACCTCATGGGGGAGAGTCTTTCTCCCCATACACAAGCTACACAGCCCCCACATCAATGACACTTGCAGGCTGGAGTCGGGGTGACAGGCTGCTTGGATTTAGCTCTCCTTCAATCAGCAAACATCCACGCTCTTGGAAGTGGTCATAGAGAGGTAAACAGGATGTCATGTCTCCTCACCTTCTGTGCAATCATGTTGCAGATCTCCGGCAGGAAGTCTTCACTCAAGAGTTTGTAGAGCTGCCGCTCTCTAAGGGAAGTCCTCTCTCTGAAGCTCTCTGTGACCTGCCTCCACTCCTCTTCCGTCTGACACAGCAGCCACCATGTCCCACGGCCAGGCCCTTGGGACCCTTCAACAACATGAAAGGATGTTATCTCCACAGCATTTATGACTAACAACTGTTCTTTATCCCTTCTCCTCTCCTCAGGGCTCAGGAAGAGCAAAAGATACTGCCAATGGCCACTGTTACGAAAAACATGCCCTTTGCTACAGACCCAAAGGTCTCTTGACCCACCAGAAGCACTGCTACCTCCCTTAGCGACAACAAAAGTGATGCCAAGACACAGAGGAAGCACATAGGTGAAGAAGTAACTTTGCAACACATGGGTAGTGTGACATCCCTGGAGCAAGCTTCCATTCCAGTTATGATGGAGCAAAGGATTCAATTTGTTTCTTGTAATGGAGGCTGTCAGCCAGAACAGAACAGAGGGTAAAGCAAATGTCTGATTGAGTCTGGCAGCAGAATAAAAACATTGAAAATTAATGTTATTTCAAATAAGTCTTTTTTAAAATTTATTATTTTTAATTTTTTTTTAGCACTGCAAACCTTTGCTGCAGTGAATAAAACCTCCCATTCTCCCCAAATGAAACATTTTGTTTGCAGTCACTTGAAAGAACAGAAAAGGAAGTGAAGGATGGGCTTCATCGGGATGCCAGATGAGGGGGAAGTTCCAAAAGTTCACATCCCATCCCTGCTTAATCCGGAGTGGGATTTAAAGCAGATCTCCCACTGTTCTGAAGCTTGTCCCAACGACCAAGACACTCTGAGCTGTTCCACCTTGTGTGAAACATTTGAATATTAATTGCAAAGGAAAGACTCTCTCGAATAGTGGTTGGAACACGCACCTGGGAAAAGGGAATGTGGTTCCTGCTCCACAACTGTTTACACAGAGCAGAGAAGCCTGGTGGGTTGCAGCTTGCATGCTTTTGCCCTGGGACACTCTCTAAGCAAAAAACATTGTGCCCCGTTTTTGGGGAGGGGGAAGATGCTGGTTCAAATCTCTTCAGGCTGAGGGACTCTCAGCTCCCTTTAGACTTTTCTTAGAGATCCCAGAATCACAGAATGGCCTCGACTGGAAAAGACCTTTAAGATCAAGTCCAACCATGAACCCAACACTGACAAGTCCCCAACTAACCCATGTCCCTCAGCACTGTGTCTACACCACTCTTCAATCCCTCCAGGGATGGGGACTCCACCACTGCCCTGGGCAACCCCTTCCAATGCCTCAGAACCCTTGCAGCAAAGAAATTCTTCCTCACATCCCATCTCAACTGCCCCGGCCACAACTGGAGCCCATTTCCTCTTGTCCTGTCCCTTGGGCCTTGGTTGAACAGACCCACCCCCACCTCTCTCCACCCTCCTCCAAGGGACTTGCACAGAGCCACAAGGTCTCCCCTCAGCCTCCTTTTCTCCAGGCTCAACACCCCCAGTTCCCTCAGCCACAAGGGAACTCAGCACACTTGTGCTCCAGACCCTTCCCCAGCTCCGTTGCCCTTCTCTGGACACGCTCCAGCACCTCCATGTCCTTCTTGGACTCAGGGGCCCAACACTGAACCCAGCACTTGAGCTGTGGCCTCACCAGTGTGGGTGTAGCCTCACCAGTAACCACAGGCTACTGGAAAGAAAGCAATGGTCACTACCCCCACCAGCAGAGGTCATGCAGCTTCTCACCACATTTTCAAGCAAATAAACTATGAAAAATATAAAGAAAAAAAAAACAGAGCCCTTTTCTCTTTGAACCCGTCCTTGGGTCCTTTGTGGATTTGAGCTGCCAGTGGCTCCAGCTTGCCAGCTACCAGGTTGCCCCAGTAAGACTGGAGAGCTGCAGCCTCCCTCCAGCCACCTACCCTCTGTGGGAAACCTCTGTACTGTGGTAGTGGCACAGAGCAAGCATGTCCTTGCTCCAGGTCACAGGCCAGCCTATGGCTTAACCCACCCTTGGCTTCAGCCCAAGTTAATGCACTGGGGACTGGTAACTGTGATGGTGAAGGACCAGCCATGTGCTGGTTTCTGTGGCCGTGGCCATGTGAAGCTGTCCCCTACCCACCTGCAGCAGTGGGCTTACCTGCACATTGCCCCTAAAGCCTGTCCCCTCCTTTCTCCTTCTCTTGCCAGCTGCCTATGGGCAACTTGTTTCAAAAGCAGCCAGGACTAAGGCACTGCTTTGTGCCACCAGTAGATTACTCCACAGCTGAAGTGACAAAATTTGTTGGAAGACAATGATCTGATGAAACCCCCAGCGCCTCATGTACTTTTCTCTGGCTCTGCCACCCAGCTCCAGAGTGGCTTCCAGGAAATCTGAAGACAAAGGGTGAAGGGAAGGAGGCATAGCAGAGACAATGCCACCCCTGCCTTTTATTGTGGGGCAACAACTGGCTGAGCCCCTGGGTTATGTGGAAGATCCACATGTATGACAAATGAGTCCCAGCTCCCTCTGACTCAGTTTCACATTAAGTTGCCAACTCGTTTTTTCCATCTCCCTCATTAACCCTTAGGTGAATAACTCCAAATCATCATTTATCAAATCCAGATACCCAATGTCCATCAGGAAAGATGGACAACCAAAAAAGTTCTTCCTTGCTATCTTGGCATCACTGACCCCACTTCTCTTTCCAGTCTGAAAAAAACACACCTATGACAAACAGGGGCTTGTGTTCACCTCATCCCCAGAGGAACAAGGGGCATCCACAGCTCGTTTCCATCAACTTCAGGGCCTCGTGTAACCCAATATGTTATGTTTCTTCATCCCAAACTAATCCACGATAAGATAGGAAGCCTGAAGGTGCCCAGGCTCCCAGCTGCAACCCCTCCTTCCAAACTCAGCCCCAACCACCAGCAGAAAGACTCTCCCTTTCCTGAGAAAGGCATCTCTCTGGGCTTTGATAATTTAAGAGCCACGTTAGCTGATCTTGTCAACCCTGACACTGCAAAATCTCTTTACCATTTCTTATCTGAGTCTCGTGGATTAGCAAGTTCTCTTCTGCCTTCTCCCTACCAAAAAAAGAAAGAGAAGGATTGATACAATGAATACATCACATCACTGAAATGCAGCTGCTTTGGAGGAGGAGACTGGGGAATGCAGCAATTATTCAATGCACAGCAAAATCATGAAAAAATAAGTGTGCAGAACACACATTCACTATATATATTCATACACATATTTATCATAGCTTCATAAAATTTTAAGAAGTGAAGGATGCAGCCTGGAATTTGGTAAGGACAGTATTTCAATTCTTATGGGAAGCATCCCAAATTCTATACTGACCAGTAGCCAGGATTTTGGCTTCAAGTGCTATGCAGTGAAGGTGTTTTTTTATCAGTAGTGTATCCCCTAGTACTTCACAGGGGAACTACACCCACAGGGAGGCACTTGGAAGCGTGATACCCACTGTTTCACCAAACTTGGCTTCCACCACCTCAGTCAGAATTTTCTTTGGAGAGTGATCAAAGCACCCACCAAGTCTGAGCTTGCTTCGCTTCAGAGGTGCAGTGAAATTATGGCTGCATGGGATATACATACTTATTGGGGGAACCCCAGAAGTGCATTATCCTTCCCTCTGGGAACACATGCATTTTACATCTATTGCAGGAACAACCTTTCCATACCTCAGTAAGTTTTCTTCCAATAGTTTTTTCCTCTTTGGGGGTCGCCCTCGTCTCTTGCCCGTTTTCCCAGGAACGCTTGGGGTGTTTGTTTGCCCTCCACATCCCCTGCGAAACAGCAGAACCACCATGAAATATCTGCTGAGCAAAGGAACCGTGGCTGACAGGATGGGAGAAGCGCAGGGAAATGGGAACAGCTGTTAGGAACCCAACCACAGGAGGGATTAAATCAGAGCAGCAATGGGACGGGGAGGGGAGGAGAGGAAGGATTCCCACTCGCTGGGAGCCTGATCTGGGAGCCGCCGGCACGGTGCGGGGCAGACGGGGAGGAATGCGGTGGGGCAGGCAGCATCGCTCCCACAGCAGGCTCTCCTGGTGCCACAAAGACTGCAGGCTGGCTCCCACACAATGCATGACACGGGGCAGCTCACAGTCTGCTTGGCAACTCCAGTCTGGCCCCTCATCGCTGTGGTCCCTCTCCCAGGGACCCCCCCGCTGCCCCCCGACACAACAGCAGTCAGGCGGAGACACCCCTCCAGCTGGGCTGACTGCTCCCCACCTCACCCCAGACACAGGGGGGAATGCTGGGGGGCTGTTACCTGTCTGGAGCCAGCTCTCCGTTGGGTTTCCCCTGCACTGGGTCCTCCTTGTACATCCGTGTGCCGTAGAAGTACCAGTACAGGGCACCGCTGCTGTCCTCGCCCAGCGGCTCCACGCGAAGGCTGTCAGCGTCCAAGCCCTGTGCCCACCTGTCCCCACCGAGAGCCCCCCCCCCAGTCAGACACTGACAGGTTGAAAAGCGGCCACATTGTCACACAAAACATGATGACACCCCTCTGCAAACACCTCCCTCCCTCTCTCCTCCCCTCCCACCGTGCCACAGCAGCGCTACAGCTGCTCCTCCAAGGCCGAGCTGGGAAAATGTTACTCCAGGGGGAAGGCAACGTTTGCTCGCTGTCCAGGGAGGGATTTAGATTGGCATCTCTAATTTGAATGGCCTCTCTCATTTTAACATTTCATCTCTGGCACTCCTGACAGGGAAGGTCTAATTAGTGCTGGCAACAGTCATGCACAGCCCTGAGAAGCTCCCTCCCCCCTCCCTGCCACCACCCTTCCCCCAGCTTCCCCAGTACACTTCAACCCCATCCTTTCATCTCACACCATCCTTCAGCAAGGCGGTCTCAGCTCTCACAGCTCTGCCATTACAGTTGGAGCATCTCCAAATTCACTCTTCTCAGGAAGAGTAGCCAACGAAGCCAAGTCACTTAGTGACTCCCACGTTACAAATACATCCGCTCAGGACAACAGCCCCAGGAGCAGTCCTACGCGCTTGCCTTGGGTCTTCTTGCAAGGCAGGGGAGGAGATGGGGAACTGCCAACCCACTGCACCACCAGTGATTACCTGGCCTTAAAATACACTTAACAGCATCAACCCTACTCTTCCCAAGAAGATTCACTGGTCCAGCTCCTGCAGCTGCACTGTTCCCCCCTTCCCTGCTGCCCAAAAGTACCTTGAGGAGGTCGAAGACATCATCTGCGTCAAGGCGGTAGTCACAGAGGCGGTGCAGGATCTCGACTCGGGTGCGCAGGGGTAGCTCCTGGAAGGTAGACTCCCTCAGGGGGTTGGGTTTCCCTTCCTCCAGCTCCCAACGGTAGTTGATGATGTCCTCTAGGTAGCTGTGAAACGTCTGGGATCTAACCAAAGAACAAAGTCCCACACGCTCACTGTAGTTTGCCATGACAGAAACACCTGATGCAACCAAGCAACTTGAACAAACACAACACAGAGACAGCTAAGACTTGAAGGACAATCAAGCTGTACGACAGCTATGGGTTGCTGCAGCTCTGTAGCTCAGGTTCTCAAAACATAGCCATCTTGGGATTTCACATTATACACATACTGCTTACAGGACGCTGCATACTGTTATTTCTTTCCAAGCTGAAAGAACAAACTAAACATGATCCCACCTCAGCTCCATCCTCTTTATAAGTTAACGGGCAGCGCCCTGTGTGAGCACCAACATCAACCCTTTGCTAAACCAGGATGCAACGAAGCACACGAGTCCTATCCCCTTCCATCTCTCCCCATTTGAAGCAAAACCCCTCTTATTCGAGGAAGGGGATTCTGCCCCTCTATCCACTCTCCTGAGACCCCATCTGGAGGACTGTGTCCAGTTCTGGGGCCACCAACAGCAGGAGGAAATGGAG
>NW_010307456.1:0-6266 GCF_000700745.2 Antrostomus carolinensis | reverse complement strand
AGAGAAGGTGTGGCTGCTCCTCCCGGGAAGTGTTTGTGGCCAGGCTGGATGAGGCTTTGAGCAACCTGGTCTAGTGGAAGGTGTCCCTGCTGATGGCAGGGGGGTTGGAACTGGATGATCTTTAAGGTCCCTTCCAACCCAGACCATTCCATGACTCTATGATTTTTCAGCTTTCCATGTGTTCCACACCTGCCATTGCCAAGCCCTGCTTCTCTCTCTGACTCTTATGTAGTTTTCCACTGGTTCAGTGGCTTGAAACTTTTCTGTAGCTGATTGTATCTGCCACCACCATCTCCTCCCTGCTCTGCTGCTGTGTGCTTCCCATGTTCCTGCTGTGGTCCCTGTTCTCCTCTCCCTCCAACCCCAAAGGTGCTGTCACTTTCACTTCCTGCCCGTTCCTCCACCAGTGGCTCTGGTGGGACATCTGCACAGCCTGATTAATGCACATGGCTTGGGCCTTGACACACAACAAGGTTTGTTCCCAACATGAGTGTACTTCCCAAACAAGGTTCAGCCCAGAGGACTCTTTTCTCTCTAGTCTGCCAGATGACCAAGCTGGACACCCCAGTTGGTTTTAAACTCTGCTACTAAAATGATCTCTTTAATTTGCTAGCTGGGCCACACTAAGTCTCCCTTTCATTGCTGGCAGTTCACCATATTACCTAAGAAAACACACATTTCTTATCCTCATCTGGTGTCCAGGATAAATGTCCCCATCTGACACACATTAGACTGTTGATGGAGCTATAAGAACTGTCTATATTTTAAGGAGACTTAAGTCCTTATTCTGACTGATGAACATTTCAGCAGAGGGAATGAAAAAAGGGCTGAGGAGGCTGTGTATCCCTAAATTCAAAACTTCCTCAAGACCTGGCCATATCACTTTGAGTCCTGAGACTTGCCAGGTTCTCTCAGCCTGCTGGAGTTGTGTACCCCAAGCAGAGCAAAGGGGGACCCCCACCATGTCCCAGCCATTCTTGCACACACAGGACGTCCATATGCTGGCAAGAACACCACTGGGGACACATTCCCACTAGCTCTCAAAAAAGGCAGCTCAACTTGATAGGTTTTTGGCACAAACTGATTACTCTATATGATTAATGGAACTGTGCCAACGCTACAGAATTGCATTTGCCTGAGAAATTGCTAACTACTACAAAAGCCATTATTTTTGAACAAAGAGACAGAGGAGCACGATCCAACTGGAATAAGACTGTTAAAAGTCAACAAGACATTCGCTATTAGGCAAGGGGGCTTCACGTGTTTGGTTAAGACCTGACTTCTTTGCAAGGGCCATAACTGGATGGTGGTTGCAAGAACGAAGGAACAGATGCCATATGGTTCCTCAAGCCGTGTCCACCTGGCAGCATTCCCCTTCCTCCTCGAGCGGAGAGAAGTTGATGCTACCACCCTGCAGATCACTCCCCACCAGCTTGCTTCTTTCTGACGTCAAACGCAAGCTGACCTCCCAGAGATAATTCTTCTCACAGGATGAGTGTTACCAGCCCTCCGGTTATATGTAACAACAGATGCTTGAAGGTACCTGGTTCTAGTGCCTTCTGCAGCCTGGAGTTTGCTCTTTTCTGCACGACACAAGCAAGGCATCAGTATTTCCAAGTATCATTGTTTTGCCTCACTAATATCAGCAATAAAACAAATGCAACTTGAAACAGTCCCTCATGCTCACAAAGTTCAGTCAGCACAACGAAGGAGAACTGGTTTATGAACTCATTTCTGTGCTGTCCCAAGTACTAATTTTAGGATAAAAATTACAGAAATGATCCCTTTTTAAAAAGGAAATATTCAGTGCAGAGTACACTGAGCTGAAGTAGCTGTGCATTCCCACAGTGCCTTCCTCAAGACCCAACCCAACTTCCAGCAAGGACTTCAACTTGGCAAGTGGGATACGAGATTCTCTTTATAAAGAATCTAGTTTTTTGGGTTTTTTTCTCTTTATAAAGAGAATCTAATTTTATCTTTAAGGGTGCTACTTGATGACACACAGTTTAAACACTAGATAAGTCATTGGATCAAAACAAAAGAAAACAAAAAGAGATGTGACTCTATCTTTCAGAACAGAAATAGTGACAAGAACAACTCTTCCCTGAAAGCAACACCTGCATTCTTCTTCACTGTGAGGGTGGTCAGACACTGGAACAGGTTGCCCAGAGAAGCTGTGGCTGCTCCTCCCTGGAAGTGTTTAAGGCCAGGCTGGATGAGGCTTTGAGCAACTTGGTCTAGTGGAAGGTGTCCCTGCTGATGGCAGAGGGGTTGGAACTGGATGAGCTTTAAGGTCCCTTCCAACCCAAACCATTTTATGATTCTATGATTCAGATACTTAGTCCATCACACAAGGGGAATGACTGTACGGTCTCAGCGAGCATCTGAGTTTCAGCCCCACCAAGTTCAGTTGTTCATCTCTGTCAGAGCTCAAGGCAGAAGATTATTTCATCAGAGCTAATGAAGAGGCTCTGGCTGTTTCCAATAAAATTGACTGAAAAACCAGTTCCCCTTGGATACTGAAAAACCACTGGGGTGATGTGGGATGCCATGAAGAAGTAACAAAAGTAACAGAGCTTTATTTGCCCATATTTTTCTGGTTAGATTTTTTTCTGACTGTCCTGAGGTGTTTTTTTGTTGTTTTGTGGTTTTTGTTTGTTTGGTGTTTTTTTCTGTGGTTGGTTTTGGGGTTTTTTTTGGTTCGCTTATGTTGGTCAACCATTTTGGCTGCTCTCATAGAAAACTGATCCAGGAAGCCTTTCAGTCCCAGAAGCTCATCTGAAATCTTTGCCCACATCACTCTCATTCCCCTCGGGGACTGGCTCTGTTGACTTAACCAATTTGGTTTGAGTTTGACTCTCACGTAAGTGGCTAACACTAGAAACTTCTGCCATCCTCCCAGTGTTCGATACATTACAAGCCCTGTTCTCAAGAGTACTTTGAGTTCCTACCCCCATCAATTTTCAAAGACAGCTACTGTGCATTTGTCATTTTGAATAAGGATAGAAATGAAAACCAGAGATGGGAACCAGATGTCTCAAGGCATTCCCAATCAGTCTCGATATTACTCAATTTATATTTTCCCTTTTCATGGGGGACAGCCTCTTTCCTCCAGACAAATGTGGGGTGCTCATCTTCAACCTGTCTACCACACCTATGGTTAGTCTCACTTAGCCTGTCTCTATTAAATTTCCCTTTGAGAAAGGTTTCTGAAACAGCCCTCCTGGTTTGGAGAAGAAAATCTGGAGGGAGCACAGCAACCTGGGAGAACTCTGCCCTTGGGATTCTACCCTGTGCAAAGCAGAAACGCCCGGGACTAACTGTTTAGCATTATCCGTAAAATTCAAAACCAAGAATCAGACAGACAGGGTCTAGGGGTGGAATGACCTGGATGACAACACTCCAGATGTGGCCTCAGCAGGGCAGAGTAGAGGGAGAGGAGAACCTCCCTCGACCTGCTGGCCATGCTCTTTTTAATGCGCCCCAGGACACTGTTGGCCTTCCTGGCCATAGAACACCCAGGTCCTTTTCCACAGAGCTCAGAGCTTTCCACTCTGCCTCCACAGTGGCTTCCCCTGCTCACAGAAGAGTCACCCATCCTATCACCCAGGGTTTTAACACACGGGACCACAGTTCTGTTGGAAAAAGAAGCCTGTCCAGTGCACAAATCGAGACCCTGTCACCGTGCCCAACATCCCAGAGGAGTTCCTTTGGATATCTCTGGAAAAGAAGGTGAAGATGTTGCATGGTTGACAGCCTATATGGAAAAATTTGGTTGGAGCTTCTGGTGCACATGCTTGGGAGGGGACAGCTGCATCTAGAGACCCCCAACCCCACGTCTACAGACACCCTGTAGAGCAAACTCAATGTGAAATGCCTTCTGAAGGAACCCAGCACCGCTGGGAATTACGTCTGTACACACACATACTTATTTTTTAATCCTCATGCCCAGAGGAAGCAGAGTCACTTGTGCTTTTAGTTTTAAAGTCTCCAAAGTAAATCAAATCTTGGCTGGGAAACTGTAAACAAAATCAAGCCAAAAAAAAAAAGAGAACAAAAACCCCAAACCCCACAAAAGCAAAAACAAACACTGATTCAGTAAGAGAGTCCCCGTGTCAATCTGCAGTTCCCGCGGGCAGGGTGCCATGGCCTGAGCGTGGAATTACTGTCACAACACACTTCTCTATCTAGCTTATTGCTGCCAATTTTGTTTTAAGCCCCTCTTCTCCACTCCTATTAAAAAAAAAAAAAATCAACCCTAAAAACCCCCCACCACAAAACCCCCAACCCTGTGGGAGTGAATATTGGATTAAAAAACCCCAAACAACAAACCAAAAACCAACACAGTAGGGTTAGGAGTTGGAAATCTTGTACAACCAAAAATCTCTCAACGATGCTCAGATCCTGTTGGCACACGCCGATAAGCCTTCTGAAAGTTCAGATGCCAAATAATGGCCTGGACCCATCTATCATGTGTGACAGTGTTTTAAGTCTCTCGTTTCATTTAATTTACAAAATGCAACGGAAGAGTAAATACTGGAATGCTCTCGAGCTAAAACTGCTGGGAAAATGGCAAACCTGACCTGTGTCTAAACCCAGACAGTATATTGTTCTGTACTAGAGATTGAAACCAAGAACCTTGACAAAACCAGAGGATGACAGAGAGCTGGAGCAACAATAGACCTCTGCCCAAGAGCAGTATGTGGAAGGAACATGGAAAACAAGAGTAGGAGAACTCAGCCTTCCCCTCAAAGAGTATTTAAAACAGGAATAGAATTATTCTTGTAGTTCCTTTTACAGAGTTAACCCATAAGAAAAATAATAGAGATATTATTTTCTATATCTAGAGATATAGAAAAATAATAGAGACCATACTTCTGTCTGGGAAAAGCTTTAAAAGCTGAAAAAGACTTGGATTCCCTCAGCCACTCAGCACAAGTGTTGCTTTTATAAAGTTCTTGGGAATAAGTGAAAAAAAGACTTTTTGGGCATCTAATTCACAGCACACAGGAGAACTGGTTTTGCCTCTGTGATGTCTCTAGTTAAAAGAAACAACAACAACAACAACAAAAAAATCAAGGTTTTATCAAAATAGATGTTTTATCATGGAATTAATTTTATGGACTGAAGATATTTCACCTTATGGGCTGGTACCTTTTAAGTTCAGAATTGGCAAAAAGGGCACCAGCTTGGTGTTGGGAGTCACTCAGGTGTTAATGAGAGCATTAACTGACAGATGGCATTCAAGTTATTTCTCCCCTCTCCAATGAGGACAGCTTCTTTGCTAGAGCAGAGATCAGAAAAGCTTAATTCTTAACGAGCGTACAATGCTTTGGCACAAAGGCAAGCCCTGGAGAAGGTAATGGGAAGGATTCAGGGTTTGCTGGGATGACCTCAGTCAAACATCATTAACAGGGTCAGGAGAAGCAAAGCCTATTTCAGAAGAAAAAAAAAAAATAATGTAAGGGCCCCCATGATCAATCCATCGTGGCTTGTCAGAAAGAGAAAGCTTAGGCTGACCTCAGAAGCAATATGAGTTACTACCACCAGCTTGACCTTGAGCTCTCCTGTAACAATGGAGACTTTTTTTTTTTTACTGTATTAATAATGAGCTTTCTTATCTGAGGTGGGGGAGGAAGGTCTTCTGGACCAGCTTGTACTTTTATCTTCAAACAATTTACCCTACTGAGATGCTAAGTCAGGCATGATGCAAGGAAAAAAATACATATATATACTATCTCATCCTTCTGGGAGAGGAAAGGGTTGGGTAGGTGTATTCCTCATTTCCTTCCAAGCCCTCTGTGTGCAGCTCACTCAGAAGGTGTGCAAGCCAACAGAAAGCACATATGCCTCAGACCATGGCCCAACTGGTTGGTCATCAAGGGCAATGTGACTTGCAGAAGCTCAAGGGCAATAAGCACCTTGAAGGATATCTCCTCAAAACACTTCCCTGCAGCAGAATAAAATCACCAAAAAGCTGGAGATCCAGGAATCATGACCTTAAGCTTTAACATTCACATTTTGTTTCCAGTTCAACTAGCAGCACCACTAGCTGCTGCACCACTGGTGGGAACAGACTTCACAGATTCCAGCCAGGGACAGTCTCGATGGAAGCAGTAACTCCTGGCCACACCGAACTGGTGACAGACCTCAGCAAGGTCCAACACTGGCAGAGTCTTTGTGATGCTGATGACACCAAGCTGAGTGGTACGGTTGACACGCTGGAGGGACAGGGTGGCATCCAGAGGGACCTTGACAGGCTGGAG
>NW_010307455.1:4921-12438 GCF_000700745.2 Antrostomus carolinensis | reverse complement strand
GGATGGGGCCAGACTCTGCTCAGTGGTGGCCTGGGTTTTTTTTCTCAGTTACATTTGCCCAAAGGCTTTGTTGGAGCAGCAGAGCTCACTCTGGCAGCCCTGACACGTGTGGGCTGTTCTCCAAGTTTGGAGAGAGGCAATGTTCTTGTACCCTGGGGAGAGATCCCTGATGCCTGCACGGTACCAAGTGTGTTCTCTGGTCGTTGTAATGCAGAAGTTTGCTGTGCAAGTTAAGGTCTCTCGATTTCCCTGCAGATTCAGGTTATTCCAGTTATGAGTCAGAGCCTTCTGCAAGTGTGCCAGTAATGTTCAGGGAGTTAATCCCAGGAAAGAGATGAAAAATAACCCTGAAATAGTTTACTGTGAACAGTAGGTACCTAGGCAATTCCCAGGGAATTGCACAAATCCGGTGTTTGTAGCAGAGCATGTAACTTCTGCGTTCCTGTTCCTTCCCTCCTCTGTGGGACAAATCCCCAAGAAGAAGAAAGAGACTGACTCCCTGTGTCTTAAGCCTTCTGCCCATCTCCTCTCTCACCATGCTTGTGCCCTTTGGGATCTGAGGAAAGTAAATGTGTGCTAATATCTGCTTCACCTCTCCTTGAAAATTATCACCAGGAAGTGCTCGGCACAAGAGGAGTGTTCCCTTGTGTGTGGCACACTAGTCAGGTAACTAAAGCTTTTGCCTTCAATGAGAGTGGACTTTCCGTTGAAGCCAATGGCTTTGTCTTGAGGGAGCAGAGGTCAGATGGATGCTTCCACGGTGCTTGCTGTGTGTGTTTTCTGCCAACTGTAGTGGTGTTGGGACTGACTGTAGAGCCAGGGCTCCTTCTCCTACCAGGACACCCACCACGTGGCAGAATGTGCTGGTGAAACAGACTGCTTTCTGAAGGAAGAAACAGACTGCTTTCTGAAGGAAGAAACAGACTGCTTTCTGGAGGAAGCTGGAGATGCTGAGAACTGCCCTTAGGGAATCTTCCTTTCATGAACAGACACTCTGCCTGGTGGTTGGTTTTTTGGGGGTTTTTTTGTTGTTTTTTTTTTCCTTGACTGCAGCGATGGAGTTTGAAAAGAGAGGACACAGAAAACAGAAGCCAGCGCCCCTTTAATTTCGTGACCTGCGAAGTAATGCACGTGGGAGCTCTCGTAGAATCTGAATCATTCGGGTTGGAAAAGACCTTTAGGATCATCGAGCACAACCAATGATCCTCTTCCCTCTGTGCATTGGAGTTCATCCATAAAATGTGTTTTCCTAGAAGCTACTTTGAAACACCAGTCTGAACTCTTCCTTGACACAGAATCTTTGTGGTGCAGTTGCTTCCCAGCCACCTCAGCTTGGACTGTGAGTGCTGGACAAGCTGCCCCTTCGCTGGCAGCCTGCTGCTGCAAATGATAGCTGCCGGAGGGTTTGGCTTTGGTTACACTGGGACAGCTTGGGGCTTTTGATCTCACAGAGTGTGGCAGCAAATGCTGCTCCCAAGGAGTGCCAACAGCTTAGGTGGGTGAGATGAATGCAGTACAGAGCACATCCTGCTTATAGTGAAATAGGTGAGACCTGGAAATGCAAGGTTTTTGCAGGTAGCACTGAACACTGCAGCATCTGAGGCCCTGTGCAGATATGCAGGAGCTTGCTATCTGTGCTGGCAGAGCCTGTGCCTCCGGGAATGGAGGACTAACAGCTTTGAGAGTGAACTGTCCTCTCATTCTATTCCTCTTCAGAGAATGCCACAGAGCCAGGAGAATGACCTGCTGAGTGCAGGTAGCATCACTGCTGCTGGGAGCAGCAAAGCTGCAACGAGGTGGGGTGGCTCTGCTGGGACTAGCCATGGGGCGGCTGGCACGTGGCTTATGCTGTTAAGGGATTTTGTCTTTGCAGAGCTTCCCGAGAGCTGGGCTGATATGCAGGAGCCACTGCTTGAGGGGATGTGCTTCACACTCAAGTATCTGGGGATGACACTGGTAGAAAAACCCAAAGGAGAAGACATGGCTGCTGCTGCCATCCACAGGATCGTGGCCACGGTGAGAGCTGCTCCTGGGGCCCTTGCTCTACTGGGGTAAGAAAGGGGCCAATTCAGAGCCTAACCCCTGGGATCCGGGAAGCATCCGTGTCCCAGCCCTGAACCCCAGCTAGGGACTGTGCTGCTCCCAAGACAAGGGTGGTGTGTGTGGTGTCCTTGCACCAGGACAGCAGGCAAGAGGCCAGCTGGTCTCTGCCTGTGTGCTCTGGGGGGAGCTGTCTTCCTGCAGGACAGCCGCTGCTGCCTGCTCCCACACCAGGAACATGGCTAGGAGCAGAGCTGGGCCTGTCACAGCATGGAGGGGAGGGTGAAGGACCAGGGGAGGTGGGGTTTGTCCTTTCCCATGTGCATGGCAGTAGTGTGAACAGATTCCAGGGGCGTTCTATGCAGGACATGCCTGATCTCCAGGCTCTGCTTTCCCATCCCTACAGCAGAAGCCTTTGCAGCAAGGGTCCAAGTGGGTGGCACTCTGTACAGAGTCTGGAGGACTCCTGCCAGCAAGGCGGGGTGAAGACCCTTGCCAGATTTGCAGAGGTATCTGGTGTCTCCCCACTGCCAGGCACGGGTGGGAGCTCGCAAGTTCCAGAAGGTGATTCTGACAGTGTCTCCGAGAGGCATCTCGCTGCAGGATGCAGACACAAAGGAGATGGTTGAGAACATCTCCATCTACAGGTGGGCATGGCATCTGGAAGGCCTGAGTGTTTCTCAACAGCCAGCTGGCGGCTGATGGGATCTTCTGTCAGTGGTACCTTCAAGCTTAGGTCTTCCTTTGGCTCCCTGAGGCCCATGCCCTCTCCCTGCTGTGCCCCACGGCACTACCTGGGGCTGAATGCAAGCAGGGTCCTGGGTGGCCTTGAGTTCTGGGTCAGTCCATCTACCTTTTCCCTGGACCCTGCTTGTCTGTTCTGGCATTCAAGCAGGATGTCAAGGCTGGTGGTTGGAAAGCCCCACAGTTAGGGCAGGACTGCATGTCTGTCTCTCTCCACTGACACTGGACCACCCTTCTGGCTGCAGTGGGATGATGCTGCCTTAGACTGCAGCTTACTTGGGCTGGCTAAAGGCAGCTGCTGTGGGAGCTGATGTGGGGGTTTTTTTACTGCTGCCAGCTGTGCTTTGGCTGGGTTGGGTGTCCGTGGGTACTGGGTGTGAGGGGAGTGTGGCTGCAGGCTGGTGGCTACGTGGGAAGCAGAGACAGGAAATCTCCTTGGTGCAAAATTTGGGTCCCAGCACTAGAGCTGATTTGCCTGGGCAGACCATCCTACTGCCTGGCCTCCAATCGTGTCCTTGGAGGCAATCACTCACCCTTCTGTGCTCCTTTTGTCTCAGTGCTTGAGTTCATACATTGGGTTGAACTGGGCATCAGAGGACAGAGGAGCACGCAGGGGCAATGCGGGAGGGAATGCCTGTGGGTGCAGTGATCTCTTACTAGCTGTAGGTGACACACTTGCTGAGGGGCTGGGCTGCCTGATCATCTGGGGCAGATTAAAGCCTCAGGCTGTCAGCAGTGCTTGTTGGTGTGCTGGGGTCCCTTATTGCCCTGAGTAGCTCCTCTCTGCCTGCAGGATCTCCTACTGCACAACAGACAAGCTGCAAAACAAAGTCTTTGCTTATGTTGCCCAGAGCCAGGAGAGCGGAGCACTGGAATGCCATGCCTTCCTTTCACCCAAGAAGAAGATTGTAAGCACTTCCCTTCTGCTCTTGGCTCCCTGAGGTAAGGGTGGGAACAAGGGTCTTCCTTCTCCCCCTTCAGAGAGAGAAAGCCCTTATCTCTGCGCACCTGAGCTGGAAATGGAGCCAGGGAGCACACGTGTGCTCACACACTGCAGAGGCGAGTGGTGAGCGAAAGCAGGTTCTTCTGTCCCAGCTGGACATCCTGGGAATGGCTGGCCCACAGGGGTAGACAGACATTGAGCTCTGGCCTTCTACGTGCATGCTTTGCAGGGAAAGGCAGCGAGAGAGGCCTGGGGACTCTCAGCTTTCGTGGCAGTGGGGTTGTCTGGGCTTGAGGGCCCAGATGAAAGCAGACCTTCCCCTTCTTTCTTGTACACAGGCCCAGGCTGTGACTCTGACCGTGGCCCAGGCCTTCCAGATGGCTCTGGATCTCTGGGAAGCAGCACATGCAGGTAGGAGGAATTTCTCAAATGTGTCCCTCTGTATAGCCCTGGGATCGGGGTCTCCAGAGTGGGACCCTGTCTTGGGCTGTGTGGAGGAAAGATGCCTTGCTGCCTGGCTGGTGAAACACGAAGCAGGACAGTGCTGTCCCTGCTGTTGTGTTCTCTGCCACTGCCCCACCTGGGGAGCCTGCCCTATCTCTGGCTGGGGTGGGAGGTTGGGAGGGATCCCTGATATCCATGCTGGACTACTCTGCGTTGCTGAGCTGTAGCACAGCTCAGGGCCCTGTGGTACCTACCTGCTGTGAGCAGTGATCCCCCACCTTTGTTTGCACCCTCCTCCGAGCACAGCAGGGGTATCTCTCTCTTGCCCACAGCCCTGCCTGTACATTCCCTGCTGGACCTCCTCCAGGTTGCAGGCACTAACTCTGCTGCTTTTGCCCTGTCCTAGGCTCTAGGCAGGAACAGTCCTTTCACCCTTCATGTGTCTTGGAGAGCAGTGAGCCCGGCAGACCAAGTGAGCCAGCCCCCCCGGGGAGCCCTCCCTTCAGACACCAGTTTGGGGTACAGTATGTGCAAGTCTGGCCCACGCCCAGGGCTGTCTCACAGTAGGGCAGGAGCCTCCTTATGCAGCTCCTTCCTCCTGGCCCCTGTTGGTATCCGGACAGCCTCTCTCACACACGGCATCCTGACATTAAGAGGGACACTGTGCTCTGTCTGGCTCACAAGGCAGGCACGGTTCCTGAGGTGGTTTTTG
This sequence comes from Antrostomus carolinensis, assembly GCF_000700745.2. Lineage (NCBI taxonomy): Eukaryota > Metazoa > Chordata > Aves > Caprimulgiformes > Caprimulgidae > Antrostomus > Antrostomus carolinensis. The sequence goes on along the minus strand of NW_010307455.1, from coordinate 7,555 downwards.
CTCCAGGAGCTCCTCTCCTTCCAGGTGGTTTTTGCTCCAGGAGCTCTCCTTCCAGGCCCAGCATTGCAGCAGCTCTCAGCCCTGCTCTGCTGGCACTGTCAAACAGGGAGCTGGGAGCTGCTCTGCACACTTGCTGCCATGGCTAGGGGTGAGACACTGTCTTTGAAGGAGAGGACCCTTTGGTCACCATCTTTCCAGCCTGGGCTAAGGCTCAGCCCTGCCCATATGCACTACACCTACTGTATGTCCAGAGCCAACCAGAGCATTACCAGTGTTGCCGGTCTCACCGTGTCCCTGCCCAGGAGGCTCTGGACACTTGGTCCTTGGTCTCATGCTTCCAGTGCTGGCCCAGCCTAGCAGTGCCTGGGGTCATACCTGCTTACAGCCTGCTCCCAGGTGGTCCTCTGCCTGGCCCTCCAGCTGCGAGATGTGCTCACGCCGTTCCTGTCCCTGGGCAAAGGTGTGCTGTGTGCAGCAGCTGTCTCGGCTTGTTCCCTGCTCACAGCCTGTGTTGGGTGCTCTGCTGCCTGGAGGGGATGTGAGAAGAGCTGTGGTCTGTCTCTCCCCTGGGGTGGCTGCGTGCCTGACCCCTGAGAATTTCAGCAGCCCAGCACTGCAGGCGCTCTCTTTCTCCCTACAGCCTCTAGGCACCCTGTGTCTGTGCCGTGCCTGGTGGGTGACTGTGTCTTGTGAAGGGGCTGGGGACTGCCCTGCTGCTCCAGAACAGGCTCTGGGCAGCCCAGCCTCTCTCCTGGCAGAGACCTGCCCAGGCAGCGAGGTGTCATGGTGTTCTTTTCTTTTGGTTTGTTTGTTTGCCAGGAGGAGGAAGAGGAGGAGGAAGATGATAACGTTGGTGAAACCTTATCTGGGTAGGTGGTGAGCTACTTGCTGTGTTCAGGGATCTCTCTGGGGAATACTGTCTTGTCTCCTTCTCTGTGCCCCATGCAAGGGGAGCTGCTGGGGCTATGGGCATGGTGGGAGCATGAAGGAGCTCTGAATGGGAGCAAGGGGGAGCTTCCTGCTGCTTTCTCTGCCTCTGGCACCTGAGAGGTTGAGTGAACAGGGAACTGAGCTGTGGTGGGGCAGATCTTGCAGTATAACTTCTGCAGTGGAGCCGTACGGGACAGATGCTGACCCACAGGATGTACCCAGAGATGTTCCTTGTTCTGTTTCTGCCACTCCTTGCTGAGGCCAGCCTATCCAGACATGCTTCCCAGGTGTGACCCAGAGCTGGCCCTCTCCTCCCACTAATTTCCTTGGAGCTTCGGCCAGGATGGGGGCCTGGTTGCTTCTGCGTGAGCTCAGGCCTGGGGCTGAGCTTGCTGGTGTCTGTCCTGTGGTTGCCAGGAGCTGATGGTACCAGTCTGGCAGCGGGGGATTAACCCGTAGGTCTCTGCAGAAGTGCCTGTGGTGGTGGGTGCGAGAGGCATGTTCCATTGTGGCTCTTCTCTGTGTCACTGGCACCTGGCTGGGGTCTGTCAGAGCTGTGGGGCTGCGCCTGGGCTGAGCTAGTGTCAGCCGGGAACCAGTGCGTGCACAGACTGGAGCTGTGCGTGTGGCCCCGGAACATGGCAGCCCTTTGTACGTGGGGGCTCCTGAGGGGAAGGAGATGTGGCTTTGCCTGGGGAAAGGGTTTGGTAGCCAGTGGGCTAGGGCCTTCGGCGCTCTGAGTGCCTGGTAGTGCTGTGCCATGCCCACACTATCAGGGTCATGAGCATGCTGCCCCTCTCAGCAGGCCTCACCTGGGGTACTATACGTGCTCTGTTCTTTTCCAAAGCAGCATGGAGGAGCTAAGGAGGGGAGCCCCCAGCCCGGCAGGTAAGTTCGTTCCTTCAGTGCTGCTTTGCCACATCCCCCAGCATGTCCTCTGCTGATGGCTCATCTGGGAAGGTCTGCTTCCCCTCCCAGGCTGTGCTGGGCTCCCAACCACACCCCTCATGAACCAGGTCTTCCTCCCTCTTGCTTTTCAGAGTCAGCACCTCTTGTACCCAGAGCAAGCTCTCCTACTGCACAGCTACTGTGCTACCGCTTGGGACAACCCCCAGACAGCTGGAAGGGGCTGGGAAGGGTTGGAGACCTCCCCACAGCTGGCCCCAGGACTGCTGGCCTCAAGACTCCCTTGGGCTAAGCCAAATTTTTGCAGCAATGGACCAGCCACTCAGGGTTCACCTGGCCCCGACAGTGCCTGCTCCTGCCCCCGGCACAGACCACCAGGCACAGGGTCTGCTGGCACCGCTGCCGTGCAGCGCACAGCCTGCGACACCCGCTCCTCGTCCTGCTCTCCGCCTGCATGAACCGCCTCAAACTGCAGCTGCTCCCTGCTCCCAGCTCCGGCTGAGGGACCAGTTCTCCTCACTGCCTGCTCCCAGAGCCACCTCATGTGCTCTGAGCCTGAGGCTGCACTGGGTCTGACCTGCCTCGCTTGGTTCTCCCACCTTGCTCCTCGTGGTGGCAGCTGGGGGACCAGCAGATGCTGAGCAGCCCCCTGGAGAAGGTGGAGGACTTGCTCGCCATGCATGATGGCCCACCGAAGGAGTCATAACTCCTGGAGGAGTGAGGGAGGGAGGAAGGCCTCACCCCTGCAGTTCATCCCCACAGCCTCTCACATGTGAAACGAGCTGTTTTTTTAAAGGA
>NW_010307455.1:0-4899 GCF_000700745.2 Antrostomus carolinensis | reverse complement strand
GTAGGGAAATAAACTGAGTTTTTTTTACTGCTGTTATTTGGGTTTGAGTGCTGGATGGAGTGCTAACTTGTGTGGAAGGTACTTGGTTTCTGCTGCGCTGCCTGTGGTGAGGTGTCCTTGCCTGCAGTGAGGACCTGGGCTGTGGCCCTAGCTCCTGGAGCCTGCAGCTGCCTTGGAGCTCCTACCTCTTCCTCCACTGCTGGCCCTGAAGGACCGTTCCCTCTGTGCCAAGGGCAGCCAGGGCCCAGGGTGGCCCTTGTTATCTGGAAGAGAGCTGGTCCCAGCAGTGCTGGACTGCTGTGTCTTGAACACCTGTGAATGTCCTGACAGCTGACAAGCTGAGGCCAGGAAGGGCCCCCAAGCTCCCTGTGTGCCAGCAGGTCTCAACCTGTCCCTGTGTGTGCCTGCTCTGCTCTGGGGTGCCTTTGTCCTCCTGCACACCTGGCTGTGGTCTGGAAACATGGGCAAGCCATGCATTTGGTTTCCTTCCCCAGATAGAGCAGGGAGAATGTCTGGTTTGTCTGGCAAGGAACAGTTTGCAGCTGCTTTTTTGGCTGAGGACCTTGTTGGGTTCCTGTCGCATCACAGCACATCTCCCCTTCTAAGGCTGGTGACAATGACAGCCCCAGCTGAGCTGTACTCACTGCACGCAGCCTGGGGCAGCCAGACTCACTCATGGGGTGTGTGGTTGTAGTCTCACAAAATACCTTTAGCCAACATTGCTCTGCCTCCCACGTGCAGCACTCATCTCTGCAGCACCCAACCTTCCTGCACTGCCATGGGCTGAGAAAGGAGCCGTGGGGTTTTTTGGTGGGAGTTTGTTGTTTGGTTTGGGGTTTTTTGTGGGTTGTTTTTTTTTTTTTTTGGCTTGGAGGAGTTTTTTTTTGTGTCTTTTTTGCCTCAACACCACATGCTGATTTTATATTTAATTCAACAGACTTCTTTCTTAGTTAAATCCAGTTGGCAGCTGGTCACCAGTGGTGTTCCCCAGGGCTCAGTACTGGGGCCAGTCCTGTTTAACATCTTCATCCATGATCTGGACAAGGGGGCTCAAGTGCACCCTCAGTCAGATCACAGATGACACCAAGCTGGGTGGGAGTGTTGAGCTGCTGGAGGGTAGGAAGGCTCTAGAGAGGGATCAGGACAGGCTGGATCAATGGGCCAAGGCCAACTGTATGAGGTTCAACAAGGCCAAGTGCAGGGTCCTGCACTTGGGTCACAACAACCCCCAGTAGCACAGCAGCATTGGGGAGGAGTGGGGGGAGAGCTGCTGGGCAACAGAGCTGGGGAAGGGTCTGGAGCACAAGTGTGATGAGTTCCCAGCTGAGGGAACTGTGGCTGGTGAGCCTGGAGAAAAGGAGGCCTTCTGGCTCTCTGCAATTCCCTGAAAGGAGAGTGTAGTGAGGTGAGTCTTGGTCTCTTCTCCCACGTTACAAGCAATAAGACAAGAGGAAATGGCCTCAATTTGCCCCAGGAGAGGTTTAGATTGGATATTAGGAAGAATTTCTTCACCTAAAGGGTTGTCAGGCATTGGAACAAGCTGCCCAGGGAAGTGGTGGAATCACTATCCCTGGAGGTATTTAAAAGTCATGTAGATCCGTTGCTTAGGGACATGGTTTAGTTGGGGACTTGTCAGTGTTAGGTTTACAGTTGGACTTGATGATCTTAAAGGTCTTTTCCAACCAAAACAACTCTATTTGGCCACAACCGCTGCATTTTGACATACATTTTTTGGCACCTCCCCCAGCTCCTCAATTCTTCTGCAGAGTCATGCTCCCGTTTCTTTGTGTGTGCCTCTGCTCTGGTTAAGAACTCACAATAGTAGACGTGTCTGCTCCGACCCTCCAGGAGAACATTTTCCAAGGCACTAGAGCTTTTAAAAAATTCTTGTATTTCCCCGACAGCTCTAATTTTTTTACTGTACCTCCCTAAAAAACCAAAAGTTAGCTGGCCAAACAACATGGTTTGTCTCTCTGCAGCTATGGCCGTGCTCCCTGTAGCCCAAGTTACAGCACAGCAGCACTGGGGCCCTACCACGTGCTTTTGCTCCTCAGGTACCCCTCTCCTCACCTGAACAGGGAGCAGCACAGCCCCCTCCTGCCAGGGTGTCTTTGCTTTCTGCAGCCTGGTTTGTTTGTACAGAGAAAGCCATCCTCTGGGACAGCCTGTAACTGCAAGCATGACAGGGCCCAGCATGCAGCACCGGCACCCCCTCGCAGGCCAGAGGTGTGCAAGATGACCTTAGAGGACCTGCAGCTCTTGCACAGCATGCAAGAACAGGTTTCCTTCTAAACGCCATACACACGAGTTCAAAAAGTTCTGGTGCACATATGTGTGTGTGCACACACAGACCTGCAACTCCGCGAGGACAATGCTGCCTTTGAGCCAGGATGCTTTTATTGAAAAGACCCTGCCCCAGGGATTCGCTTATCCTGTCCCTTCCCCACCTAGTCCTGCAGCAGGAGCTGAGCAGCACCTGGAAGGAAGAGTCCTGAAAGTGCTTTAGTGGGAGGTTTATTCCTGGAAGACGCTGGATCCTGTGATGCTTGAGTCCAGGGCTGCAGAGCCAGCACCCCAGCTCGGTGACAGACCGCAGAGCAGAGCATGGAGGGAGAGCAGCAGCCAGGGCACCAGCTGCCATCTCTGCAGCAGAGAGCCTCCTCTCACCCTGTTCCCACGGCTGGGAGAGGACATGCCTGGGGCCGGCCACAGCGTCAGACACAGAGCAGTGCAGACACCCAGTGACAGACTTCGACCTGCAGGCTCTGGGGAGCAGACAGGCACTGGCCAGACATCACCTCTTCACTGGTCCCAAGGTGGTCGATGGCTCACACGTTGTCCTCACACGAGCGGGCACTGTGCAGATAACAGCAAGCCAATGGTCCACCAGCTCTGGGCATTCAGGGCCAGCCCTTTCCAACAGGTCTGTGTCACATCAGCCAACCTGGTGCAGGCCATGGGACCAGCTCCAGGAGCAGGAGCATCAGCAGTGACTGTATCCTTCACTGGTCCCAAGGTGGTCGATGGCTCACACGTTGTCCTCACACGAGCGGGCACTGTGCAGATAACAGCAAGCCAATGGTCCACCAGCTCTGGGCATTCAGGGCCAGCCCTTTCCAACAGGTCTGTGTCACATCAGCCAACCTGGTGCAGGCCATGGGACCAGCTCCAGGAGCAGGAGCATCAGCAGTGACTGTATCCTCACGAGACAGAAGGAGCCAGGAGCAGGATGTGATGCTGTTGAAGCAAGGGTTGTCCCCAGAGCAGTGATGAGCTCTGCAGCACGCATCCTGCCGAGGCTGCTGAGACCTTGCTGGCCTCACTACATTATCCCCTCCAAGCACCACAGCCATTGCATTGCTCACAGAGTGCTCAGCAGCTTCCCCATAAACAGCCTGAATGTGTCAGGACTGAGACCTATGAGGGAAACAGCAAAGCCACAGCCATGCCCTGCCACTGTCTGCTCCCATAGCTCCGTGGAGCTCACACCACCCCACATAACAGCTCCTGCCAGCACTCCCCACCCTGGCCGAATGCTCTACAGGCCAGCCAGGCACTGTGGCAGCAGCAGCAGCTCCTCGTGCTTGTTTGTACCTTTGTCCCCTGCAGCAGGGAGAGGCTTTAAAGCCCCTGCATGGCAAGAACAGGGAGCATGGAGCCCCATTCTCCAGCAGCAATCCACTCTTCAGCCCCACAGACAAACCCTCCTGCCACCTGGCCACTGGTGGCCCTGGGGCAAATGCCCACACTGCCCCATCCCCTCAGTCTCGGGGCCAAAGGGGGAGCAGCTCCCACCCTCCGCAGGCAGCTCTCTGAGCCCAGACATGGCAGCTGAGAGCAAGGTCTGCTCCAGGCTGCCTGCAGGGCAGGCGTCCGGTGCCACAGTCGCACCCAGGCCTTTGGCCAAGCCACTGCACAAGGACGTTGCCTCCCCTCAAGCCAGCGCACCAGCCCCTCAGCTCCCGTGGGCTTCCCCCCAGGGCTGGTGGTGTGGCCCCCCACCCTTCCTCAGCTCCGCGCTCTGCAGTGGCGGGGGAGCGGGACCAGGCATGCTGGATGGGCAGGGCCGCGCGCTGCATGCACAGCTGGGAGCCGGCTCCGTGCGCATCCTCGGACGGGCGCCCTCGGGAAAGCGTGAAGTTCTGATACACGGATCTTCGCATGCAGAGTTCCAGGCTGGGCGCCTGGTGCTGCCTCTTCTTCCAAGGCCTGCTTTGGCTCTGGCAGGACACCCAGGACCCCAGATGCAGAGCTGGTGCTGCGCTTAGACCTCGATTATATTGACCGAGGGAGACGTCTTCTATGAGAGAAAAATCTGCTTTAAGTCTCTGCTTTGGTAAGCCCCTGGGATGCAGACCCCCCATGGCAGACCCCCCAACCTCCCACAGCAGGCACCGAGACCAGCAGACCTCCTCTGCAAAAGGGCTGCCAGCTGCAGCTGAGCCCTCTCCTCTGAGCCGAGGTGTCGGTGAGCTGCAGCAGGGACTGGGTTTCAGTGTCACCTTCAGGAGACCAAGGGAGCTAACTCTGAAACCCCAGCCTTCCACACTGATGTGCTCTCCTGTCAGAAAGAGCAACTGATGTCATCTACCTGGACTTGTGCAAGGCATTTGACACTGTCCCGCATGGCACCTTTGTCTCTTTAAGTTGGACAGGCATGGACTGGATGGTTGGACCACGTGGTGGATAAGGAATTGGCTGGATGGTCACACTCAAAGAGTTGCAGTCAACAGCTCTATGTCCAAGTGGAGACTGGTGATGAGTGGCATCCCTCAGGGGTTGGTACTGGGACCAGCACTGTTTAAAATCTTTGTTGACAACATGGACAGTGAGATCAAGCAAGTTTGCTAACGGCAACAAACTATGTAGTTTGGTTGACACACTGGAGGGACGGGATGT
>NW_010307454.1:0-7243 GCF_000700745.2 Antrostomus carolinensis | reverse complement strand
ATGTAGGAATCTCTAAATGTGGCAAATGGCTGTTTGTTACCTCAGTAGTTCTAGAGAACATCATGGAAGCCAGTCCTGATTTAATCCTCTACTGTATGCAAATACAGGTTCAAGGACAATTAAACTACTAAGTAAAATTGATTGAAATCAATGTAACTCAGTTTTACTTATTTCGGGGAATAAAGCTTCAAACAATGAATAATGTAACTGTAAATTACAATGAAGAAATTTCCTTAAAATATCAGGAAATTAATAAAAACCGTAGGAGACAACCAAAAATAAATAGTTAATTATCTTCCTACTACCCAAGGCAACCATGTCAGTGTAGCTCCCTGGCACATATCCAGTACAGATTTTCCTGGTCATTGATTAAATTTAGCATGTTAGCATTTTCTTACCTCACATCAATCAATACTTTCATCCTCTTATGAATTCTGTACCTATGTTCAACTGAATCAGTTGCATTCATCCAATGAATGATAGAATACTAAAACATAACCATTTAACATTTATTGTTTTTATTTTTGCTACCTATAATCTAGAAAAAACCTAGAAAAAATGCAGCCTTGGTATATCCAGCTTTGTGAACTTCTTATATTTCTATACAATCTTTTGAGTGCTTCAGTTATCAATATGGTATCTGAGTGATTTTTGTATCTTAACATTGTGGTTAGAATAAATCCTGTGTTGCTCAGACATTGCACTGAATAGTTTACAGTGATCTTCCTGAAAGCTGCCTCAGGAGGAAAATGGGAGACAGAAAAAGAAGTCAGTTACCGCACATTAGGGGAGATGTTCTGAGGCTGGTAAAACCACACTGGTGGCTGATCACAGTTGGTGGAACAGGACTGCAGCCATTCTTCCTGTTTTAAATCTCCTCAAAACTATGCTAGGAGGATCACTGTGCTAGACACATACGCACAGATATGCAGGCGATTAGCTAAGTACCTTAAATTAAAATAAGGGAGGAAAAGAAGACATTCTGCATATAAATATTTCATAGAGCTACAAAGATATGAATTGTATTCTATGTATTTTTGTGACACCTAAGTTAATGAGGGCATCTTATATAAGAAACAGAATTTAACAAGGCTTGTAGTAATTTTTAAACTATATGGGGAGGGTTGACCCTTGATGGACACCAAATGCCCACCAAAGCTGCTCTATCACTCCTCTCCTCAGCTGGGCAGAGGAGAGAAAATATAATGAACAACTCGTGGGTTGAGATAAGGGCAGGGAGAGATCACTCGCCAATCACCAACATGGTCAAAACAGGTTTGACTTGGGGAAATTAGTTTAATTTATTACCAATCAAATCAGGGTAGGATAAAGAAAAAATAAAAACTAATTCTTAAAATATCATCCCCCTATCCCTCCCTTTTTCCTGGGCTCAACTTCCGTCCCTATTTCTTTACGACCTCTCCTCCAGTGGAACAGAGGGATGGGGAATAGGGGTTTGAGGTCAGTTCATAGCATGTTTTTTCTGCCACTCCTTCCTCCTAGGGGGTGGGCTCCTCACACTTGTCCCCCACTCCAGCATAGGGTCTCCCTCATAGGAGACAGTCCTCCACAAGCTTCTCCAACATGAGTCCTTCCCATGAACGACAGTTCTTCACGAACTTCTATAGCATGGGTTCTTTCCATGGGGTGCAGTCCTTTCAGGAACAGAGTGCTTCAGCACGGATCCCCCACAGGGTCACAAGTCCTGTCAGCAAACCTGCTCCAGTGCGGGCTCCTCTCTCCATGGGCCACAGGTCCTGAGAGGAACCTGCTCCAGCATGGGCTTCCTACGGTGTCACAGCCTCCTTCAGGCATCCACCTACTTCGGCATGGGGTCCTCCATGGGCTACAGGTAGTCATCTGCTCCACCATGGACCTCCATGGACTGCAGGGGGACAACCTTGTCCCTGCACCATGGTCTTCACCACAAGTTTTGGGGTAATCAATGCTCCTGTGCCTGGAGCACCTCCTGCTCCTCCTTCTTCTCTGACCTTGGTTTAGGGTTTTTTTTTTTTGCTCCTTCTCAAATATGTGATCACAGAGGTGCTACCACTGTCACTCATTGGCTCAGCCTTGGCAAGTGGTGGGTCCATCTTGAAGCTGGCTGGCATTGGCTCTGTCTGACATATGGGAAGCTTCTGGTATATTCTCACAGAAGCCACCTCTGTACCCTCTCCGCTACCAAAACCTTGCCACACAGACCCAAAACACTATAACATTAAATTCCATTCCTTTTGACTTACAGTCAAGAATATTTTGTTAGAAATCATGTTCTCTGAGTGAACTCTTAACCCTATACTAAAGAGGGTGATTACTACTTTCTATTTTTTCTTCACACAGTAGAAGTGGCGGGGAGCTCTCCATAAATAACTCTATCAAGGAGGCACTTGGAGTTATGATACTTATGGAAAAGGAATATTCCATCTAATTTATGCATTTGTCTAAATGGCTTCTCTTGATGACGTGTGAAGGAACTAATACTTGAGAAACAGATGTCCAGAGAAGCACTGTTCAACTGCTTCCCTAAATAAGTATCACAGTTCTAATTCTTACTGCTTTCAAATATATATCTATAAATTACATCAAACATCAAAGGTCATGCTCATATGTGCATTTTCATCAAAAGAATTTCCAAATCTCAGCTGGTTAATTTGGTGACTTCAGTTAGTCATTCTCAATTTTAATTTTGATTTCTCAAATACTATGTAAATGTAAATTAAAGCAATCAGAACAATATGCTTCTCATGTAAACCACCAAAAAAGACATTTTAGACTAGAGAAGTTTCTAAAAACCAAGTTATAATCTCTTAGTTATCAAATATGTGGCAAAATTTAAAATATTAACAGATACTTATACATGCAAACTGGAGTTGTTGTGGTGTAGTAACATTTTTCAATCAGAAATTATATAGCACACATCAGATAAAAAATTGTAAATGCAGATGAGTGACAAGAATGAACCTATCAAGTTTAAAAACATGGAAAGACTGTAAACGGTATGAAAATAAATTAGTCAGTCAGGCAGATCCTTTGCAAATGTAATAAGTCTTGGTTAAATAGAAGGGAGAAACTGTATAAAGAAGCTACTACTGACCAATGAAATTACCTTGAATTTATGAGTAAGCAGTGCAAACAACATCTTATTAATTAACACAAGACACTTTTATGGAAGCATATTCTGAGGAAAACAGAAAGAGTTCATAGACCATTAATGCCTATACAGCAGAAAAGGTGAGAATATAACTTCATTTAATGTAAACGTGATTATGATCCTGATTCCGCATGAAAATCAAGTTTGTGCTCATCTGTGTTGGGTCTCTTTGACAATTTAAAGTTCAACACATTCTTAAGTACATTGCTGAACTGTGGAAATCTGTCTCTATGTGTGATGAATACTAAGAGGAGTATGTGATTAAATAAATATTAAAATATTTTTTAAACACCTCATATCAGAATTAAGTTTTTAATAGTTTGTTACAAAAGGAAGTTCTGTGGAGAATGAGGAAGAATCAGAGCATGAAGTTGAATTATGCAAAAAACCCAGTAAGATACCAGAATGTTTAATTTACCAATTTATAACCACAAATGGATGGAATTTATTCTCTATTAAAATATTTGGAATCGGCATACAGATACTGTTAGTAGTTCTTGTGCCTCCAGGGGTACACAAGCCATAGGAAATCATTTTATAATTTATTTTGATTACTTACATGTTACAAACACCTATGCTTCACCCTCGTGCCTGTATTGAACTCAATGTAGAAACATTGCTTGAGTGTGTCTAAAATGTATCCCTGAATACAATGAAATTTGAATATAAAGTCTGTCAGGACATGGAGAATCTCCTTTTTAACTTGGCGGTTTGTTTCAAGTTTTAAACTTCTGAACTTTTAAAGGTGATTTATACACCAAAAATATCAATAAGCAAAGCCAACTTACCAACAGAACAATATTTTTCACAGTAGGAAAAACTATCAACAGACTTCCTCTTGAAAAAATAATCTTAATTTCAAATTTAGTACACGGTTTCTAATCCTGCTGCTGTTGCTGTTGTTTGTCAGAAGAAAAATAAACTGGACTTCACAGTACTAACTTTAGCAGTCACTGAGGTTTTTCTTCACTCACTGTTTTGGCCATGAGACTTTGTGCATAGAAAATTGGCTTATTTTATGGCATTGCTTCTTCTGCTATTCCTATAAAATCAATCCTACCTCTGTGTTGGTGCTTTAAGAGCCAAAGCTGCAGGCGGCTTCAGCCTTGAGCAATTAATTCCTGACCTTGAGTAAAGATAAAATGAAAATAAAACAAAGCAGAAAAACAAGCAAGAATGTGTATGAGACAAGATAAGGGATGATTGATGTGCTGTAATTAGTAACCAGTCAGAAGTAAAAGAATGGCTAGTGAAGAGGTGGAATTATCCAATCATGTCAATTGTTTAGGCGCATGTGTGATAAGGGGTAACAAATCAAAAGTGAAAGAATGCCGCGTGCTTGGGGCATGGAGGAGAAAAAGGGATATATAAGCAGTGCAAAGCTTCAATAAAGTGCTGATGCCTCAACACATCTCAGTGTTGGACATTTTCACCCGCCGCATCTCTGGAACTATTTAAGGAAAACTGTAGGGCTTTTTCTATATTAACAGATACTGAAAATTCAGAAATTTTCTTGATGTCTTCAGTTTCCTGTATCACTTGTATCTTTTCAAATTGCTAAGCATGAAATAACATGGAACACTGGCTTTCTACATTTTTTTCCCCTCATCTTCCTCATTTCACCTTTGTTATAAGCTGCACAGAGAAATTGCTGCTAGTGTAGTCAGGTTTTATTTCAGCACCCTCTGCACATGAAAGCAACCATGAAGAGATTGAGGACACTGAGTGTTCACCAGTTTTCAACAACCACAGTGAGATCTGGAGAGCAAGAATATGCCATGAAAAATTGGAATTGTCCCAAGGTACTGTCCCTGGAGAACTGCTTCATTTTACAAGACGCTTTGGACTCAGTACTGAGAAAGGAATACATATTCAAGTATATTTCATTGAGCAGAATTCAGTACCACAGCCCACTTGAATTTGCTGATAGCACTTTGCATTGGTGTTTTCAACGAGTTCAAAATCAATGTTTCTCAGGATGCTTTACTCCATATTTATGTGAATATAATAGTAGTAAAAATGGCTATTTCTACAATTCATAATTTAACTTCAGATATTATAGTGATGATATCACGATGAAAACTTTGCTATTTGAAACAAAACAAAAGGTACCACAATATAAAAGAAAAAGTAGTATGCTACTTCAACATCACTGGTATTTTTCCATCATTCATGAGGCAAATGCAAAGAGTATTTCAACCTATTTATACTTTCTGTGTTGTTATTCGCTCATTAATTGGAGTCTCCAGTGGATCTGCAGAACCAGAGAGATTTCTGAAAAAGTAGATATAGTGGTGCTATGTACACTAACGTTGCATAAAAAAAAGGGGGGAGAGGAATTAGAATGAAGTAGAATTGCCCTCTAAATATTGGCCAAGAAGGCTTTGGCTAGGGAAGTGAAAAAGCATATTAATTTCTCCATCCAACATGCTCTCTCTGCAGGACTGTTTTGGACCTGTATTATAAGTTAAAACTACTACTTGAACCAGAAAATTTATCTTACAAAAAACTTATCTTACACTTCTAGTAGAATGTCATGTATCACACAAGAAGGCAGTTTCTAAAGGAACCCCAATGCATTCAGAAGATGTGCTCATCATGTCAAGTGAAATGCTAAATATTGAGAGGCATTTCTACACTGCACAACAGAGAAATTCTCAAGCTTCCAAATGCTCAAAACTGGTATTTTCACTAAGTACACAGCTGCAACAGGCAACTTAGGTCTGGCATCTATTCACACGATACTGTATCTAGCACTTAGTCTCTCTCTGTTGAACCTGGTGTAACCATTGCAAATACAGAGATTTCACAGAAGCTTAGACATACCCACATTATGCCTGCTGATACCATCTAGTCTTGGGCTAGCATATAGTTAGGAATTTGAATGTCTCTGATCCCACTGTATAGAGTAAGCATCCTCAGTGTAGCTGTGATAATCCTTCAGGAAGGAACTAGTTTTAGGAATGAAGAAGCTGGGAAATTGCCTCCAGGCCACAGAGAAGCCCATTGTCTAAATTCCACAGTAACAAATCATCCAGCATGTGAGTAGAAAAAGAAAACCCCTATGTGCTATACTTTGTTCTGTTAAGGCTTCTTCTAAGATAAAAGCAATCACACAGGCTTAACCAGATATACCTTACATAGCCTTGGGCCAGTGCTAGTTAACCTACACTGATCACCACTGTTGTAACTACTGACAGACAAAACCCAGAGGAGATGAGTTCATATAAGATTTTTCTCTTTCCATCTATATACTTACTGCTTGTTTTTATTGTATCTCTGTGAACAGCCCACAAAAGATAAAGCAAACAAAACCGGGGACTGTTCGCTTGTGGTGCATCATGTGTCTGGAAGCAACATGATTGCCTCAAACATTTTGGCTGGGATTGTTTTCACAGACTCTGAAGGCAGCTACCGTGTTGTCACTGTGACCCAAAATTCACAAGAGGAACTCTTGACAACAAAGAAACAGAAGGTGAAAAGTGCTCTGACAATGCAAACTTGGAAGAACAACATGCAGATTGACCCTTGGGGAATACCTCACAAACTGTTCCTGTTCAGTTGAGCTTAGGAAATAGAATCAAATCCAATGGCTGTAATAAAGAACAGACAGATAAAGGAAAAACAAAAGAAAAATGGGGGAGAGGGGAAACCAGACATTTGTGAAATACTAAATTATGTTAGTAAGGCAGGTGGGGATGTCACACTTCTGATTAGATACCCCCAATCAGAAGTAGAGACATAAACAGCTCTGAGTACACAAGGACCTTCTTACAGAAGAGGATTCTGGAAAACCTATGGTGGAAGGATCAAGGTAGGCAGTTTTCATGGGTACCCAGAGTATTAATCTAGGTGTCAATAAGGTTGTATGGAGAAAGATTTTTCAATGATGGAGGAGGTGACTGGGGAGGTAATCTCTCTTGTATAGCTGAAAGAAAAGGTTTGCTCTGTTCAGCTTGTGTCCTGCAGGAGCAGTAAAAAGTGAATGTATGTTAGACTGGATCTACAAAAGACCTGCTTTTAGCCAGTTCCCACCTTTTCTGCAGAAAGAACGAGGTTAGTTCTGACGTGCGGAAAAGAGACTCCACAACT
>NW_010307453.1:9344-75890 GCF_000700745.2 Antrostomus carolinensis | reverse complement strand
ACTTCCTCAACTTGGCAGCAAGGATGCTGTGAGACCGTGTCAAATGCTTTGCTGAAGGTAAAGGTACTGTAGGATGGTAATGTAAAGGTACTGTAGGATGGAGGACAAGACTTCAGTTTCCAGGGCATACTGTTCACCATGATGATAAAACACTGAAATTTAAAACCAGAAAAATATACTTTTCTTCTATATGCCAGTTGTGAGTTAACACGGATGTCAGGAAAGTGACCACTTTATTTTTCCTCCTGAGCCCTCTGCACCACTTTCACCACCCCCACTCCTCTTCTGTCACTCTTGGTTACGTCCCATGTCCAGTTTTTTATTGTGTTGCCTCTACCAGTCACATTAGACACAATCTTGCTTTTACCCACTTCCCCCATAATTATTTCTGTACTTTCTTCTGCAGTATTTAAAAGCAGTGGTGATTAACCACCCTCCTACAGGTTGGTTATAATGCCATTACTATCTCTAAAAAATGTCCTTAGTACCTGCTTCCACCACTATACCTAAAAGAAGCGAGCTAACAAAAAAAACTGCTTTGAGAAACATAATAAAGGATACATATATTATAATGGAGAATTGACACTCCACCATATCTTTTATCCATATCTTCTTTTCTGATATTTTAAACACTTTTAGGCAGGGCAGATAAAAACCACTGAATATATTGTAAGCACAAAAAAAGACCAAGAAAAATAGAAGTTTAACAACAACAGAATCATGCAAAACAGGAACATATTTCATGTCTGTCCTCTATTCTGACTGTGAATCTACTTGAAGATGCATTTATTTATGCAAAGGAGAAGGTCAATACTTTCTCAGCAATATAGTGGGAATTCAGACTACAAGCAGTAGATGAGCAAGGGACATTTCATGTGGAACAGCCTGAGTGTTGGGTCCCCTTGTTGAGGAATGCATTTCTTAATATAGATCAGCGAATTTCACTATACTTCTACATGATGAGGTTATTAGTGTATACTACTTTGAAATAAATCTTCAGAAAATAAAGATAATATTAAGGAGGGAAACTGGTACAATATTATACACTGTAATCTTTTTTCTATTACATTAAACATGAAAAATCTAAGCATTTTATAAGAGAACTGAAAATTGTTATATGACTGGACATGAGTTATATTTCTTTATCTTAATTCCTAACATTTCTGTCATGAATTGTCATGTCATGTTGAGCTCAGTCACATTACTTTATAGCATGAGACAATAAACATGAAAAAATATGTCACAATAACCCAGATTATATGTTAGAAATTTTTAGGAGGGGGAAAAAAAAAAATCTTTCTTTTTCAGCTTTAACATTATTCTTCCTCCTCAAAAAAAGAAAAGAATTTATACTATATTTTTCAAAACTACAACTGAAATAGTTTGTGTTTGTCTCTCTCTTTTTTTGACTTGTGTTTTACAAGTATTTAATTAACAACAGACAGCTAAAGGAATGTTTATAACCTAACAACAAAAATAGATGGAAACAATTAAATGTAGCTTGTAATATTGAAGAGAAATTTTGTTAGTCCTATTTTCATAATTCATTCAAGATGAGAAGCTGGTATTCAGGCACAACATTTATTCTTCAATGAGATCTTGATTATATCCAGTTGTAAAGAGACACTGTTTAAAGTTCAAGCAGGTTAAGTGATCTGGTCAAGGTTATAGTGTGAAAATATGTCTTGAATTTATTTTGTAGCATGGCATACTTCAGTTTCCCTTTATACCATACTGCTTATCCATTTCTGTTTTAAATCAAGAATCAACCCGGCATGGTATAAAGTACACTAGAACACTATGTACTGAAAAATTAAAGGACCAGATGCTTGGTGCAAAATGTAAAACTTGTCAAAAAGAGTCAGAGAAAAGTTACTTTTTAAGAATGTTGTATTATGTTATCTGCTTATTTCAAGATTTATTCAGACTTCTATAAAAATTATGAAAGGTGATACTGTAGACTAACACCATTTACAATTTGCAGGAACCAATTTGTTGTCAATTGGTAGTCTTTTCTAATGTTTTTCATTATTAGGGGAACCAATTAAAACATACTCAGACTATGCCACATATGCTAAGTAGATAATTTGTAGAAAATTCTTATCTGTCCATTACCTTTATTCTATTGCATTTTCTTTCCCCTGTCTTGGGGTAGTGGTCTCACTTTTTTCCCTTTTAATAAGAGTTTTGTGTTACAACTGGCATGTTGAAATGCCTGACATGAGAATTCTCAAACTGTCTTAACTAGATTTTGGCATTTAATAAGCTGTAAACTGCTGAAGCTATTTGCAGATGAAGTCTCATTTTTGTCCATCAGCAGGGGGCTGGGAGCATAATTAATTGAGTGAAAGTTAAAAGACGGACAGCATGGTTACATTTATGCAAATATTTCAGGAGAACATCTAACAGAAAAGAAAAATAGCTTGTAACTGATTGGTTTGGTTTTGGACCAAAATCCACAGGGTCCATTTAAACATTGCAGATTGTGCATATGACAATTAAGACCTATAGTGTTGGGGGTTTTTTAAATATACTTTCTGCAATGGAAAAAATAATAGAAAAAGAACCTTCAGTAACAGTCAAAGTTCCAAATCCAGGGAGACAATTCTATTTATGTTTTAAGCTCTTTTATTGCTCATGAATGTTAAAATAGAATTAAAAAAAAAAAAAAGGTATTACGAAAATCATATGATGCATATGCCTTCAACCATATGCCAGTCTCTGCTGTTTATTTCTTTTATTCATATCCTAGTCATATGCATCCTGGTACACAAAAGATTCTATTTAATTAAATTTATTTAAAAGCTTAAACCACAGAGATCAGGACAGCTGCTAGAGGTATTAGCCCAGGTGCTGCTTAGGGTGATCAGAAGCTCTTTCATTTATTCTATTTTATATTATATTGTCTTGTAAGGAGTTTTGTTGATTTTTTTTTTCCTCCTTTCTGCTACTGTGTATTGGAATGATTCCTAAGTTAAAACTAAGCAGCAAATGAACATTTGGATTGAAAAACTTTCTCTTTTATAACTTTGCGGGCTGCATTATATATTTACAAGATAACAATTACAATCTTGTTCATTGATTTTTATTATACATGAAGAGTATAATGTAGAACAGATAAAATTTATGAAGAAATTTTGACAGGGAATTTTAGTTCTAGTTCCATTTTCAGCCTTCATGTGGCTTATTTTAAGTGTCTTATTCCAGCAGGGTAAAAACTGGCAAATAGTTTTGTTTTTATTAGGCAGAGGAAATAGTGTGTTACTCATTTATAGTAAATATAATATGCACAGATTTCTGCTGATCACAACATGCTCAGATTTCACGGATTCTTCCTATATTCCACAGTGTTGCACAGCTGATTCCACAGTAGAATCAACTCATGCTAAAGTTTGGAAAGAAAAAGAAGAATATACCTTTAGGAAATAAAATACTCATTATTTTCTACATCTGTATCAATGGGAAAGTAAACACTCGTTTCTCATTCATGCTAAGGTTTCTTTACGGCTTGGTGATACGAAGTGTCAGGCACCTTTAGACAACACTAAGTGCCTTGTGTGGGGAGCCACATCAAGCATCTGCTCAACATAGACGGTGGAATCTGGAGGAATATTCACTAACCATATTCAGATATGTTACCATTTAAGTTCTACCTAGGCTTGCCACAAAGAAAATTACAATGCAAGACATTATTTACTATCTCATGAGATCTAAGCACTTCTCTTTGAAGTCTGCAGTTATCTTTTAACCCAAGCACCATTTATAAATAAATTAAATTTCTTAAACTTCTGAATACAAGAAGACATATAAACCAACATCTTACTGACTGTTCAAACACAACAAGATTAACATCCAGAGCTCTACAGGTGTGTTTCTGAATGCAATTCTGAAAAAGTAATGAAAAACAATATTAAGTAGATAAAGAGGAGAAGATACTGTAAACCACTAATTTTAATCAGGATTAGCACTGAAGTTAGCTTTAGAATTCCCAATATGTCAGAATTTTACTGTTGAATACTAAACATCAAACATTTAGTTTAAAGTAGTTAACTATTAACAAATAATCAATTAGCTAATGCATATCATCTAACTTCTACTTGTCAGGTCTCTAATAGCTGTTACAGTCCCAGGGGTGGCTAGAAGAGTACTCATCATTCCATTTACTTAAAAAAGTGGAAAATATCCAATATGTCAATTGCTCAATACTCTAACATAATACAACGTAGCGGTCAGATAGTGGAGATACTGCCACTGTCTTAAAATATTCAGGATAAATCAATGCCATCTCTTTCTACAATATAATGGTTCCTTTAAATTTGACATTATAAGTTGCAAAAAGTATTCAGCTGATAAATATTTTCAATGATCTCTGCTATGCCTGGAAGTAATTATCAGTCTTAAAACATATATCTGTGGGAAAACAAACAAACAAGCAAACAAAAAACAACAAAAAACCCAAACCAAACCAAAACAAAAAACCTCATTAAATTAGATTATTTCCCTGTGAATAGTATATATATTATGATGGAAAGGGCTTTAAAAAAAATTAAAATCTACAATTATTTTTTAAAAACACACAAGAGCCCCTTCTATACCTTCTATATATATTTTCATGCCTGACAGAGATGAGCAATAACTGCAGATTTACAGATGCAAAATGGATAGTCATTTCCCATGAATTTTATTTACATTGTAAAACTGGGAATTCTGTAAGGGACTTAGGAAGAAAGCACCACAGTGTATCTATCTATTGTCCCTATTGCTATCCTCATTATTAAATTAACAGTTCATTTTGGAGTTCAATAACCCATCTGTATCACTCAAACACAGCGTTCAGTAATGGACTGCAAAGAAGGAAGAGAAATCAGGACTTCAAAATGGCCTTTGTCACATTATTCTGTGTGAATTACTTTTCCACTACTATCTTTAAAGGTTTCCAACCCAAGGAAAGTAAGAAAATAGAATAAACAAGCATAGGCCTTTTACTATGCAGCCCTGTGGGTTAAGTACCAGTTAAAACTACTGAAAAGAATGGCAATAAAATTCTAGTGGTTGTGATTCAGTCAAGCTTATAACTCTTGGAAACCTCATGAAACAGCAACGTAGTAAACACATAACCACTTCTAACAAAGTTGCCTGCCAAAATAACTCTGTCAAAATATATTATATAAAGTTATATGCAGGACATCATAAGCAGCATTAAATAATATACTTACTAGAATTATTAAGCCCTTTACTATAGAAGTCAGTATTCTGGTAAAAATGTAGTTAACTACGAGTCATGATATTCACCTGAAGTAACTTAAAAAACAGTTAACCGAGATGACCCAGTAGATATGCTACCCTTAAAATGTAATCTTTCTAATGATATGATCAAATTATTTAAATGCATTCCCCCTGTGTTGTATTATCAATGAGCAATCTGCAGCAGGGGACTTTCTGTAACAGTATCTTCTTCTTCATTGTAAACTCGATAAGAATAAAATATTTATTTCTTTATTTTTCTATAGAAAATATATTTTTATATTCTGCTTAACCAACAGAAAATTTGTATGACAATAAAAGAAAGTTAATAAATTTGAAAAATATAATCCAGATAATTGTTATTCAGTAACTTCTAATCTGCCATTTAAAGCAAGGTTCAGTAGGTCTGGAGCTGACTCTACACTCCATGTACTAGCTTAATTAAGAGAACTCTACTTGACAAAAAAATCCAGTCAAACATAAGCTTTTCTGACAATAAAAAGGAATGACATTTTAGATTATGTTGAATAATTAACAAATAATGTACACTCTTCTGAAATACAGTTTGTGAATAAATGCAAGAATATCAAAGAGAAATCTGTCAGAAAATAATTAATCCTTATTTTTGACTCTTCAACATCTTTCTCAACATTTAGATTTCATATATATCATATGGTTTTGAACAACAAATTTAGAAAGCTTGAGCTGATATCCTGTGAGTGCCAGAGAAAAACTATTCTTTCTTTTAAACATTAAGAAAATACATTAAAAAAAAAAAAAAAAAAAAAAAAAAAAAACAGCTGAAGAGGAGGATTGTGATGTTTTACTTTTAACTTAACTTGCCAGGAATTTTAAAAAACCTATAAACTCATATTCTAGTTAATCTTAAATTTCAGCTGTCTGTTTGCTCAGCTTAAGTTTGTGCATTTATCTATTCTAGCTTCTAGTTTTAGGTTTTATCTACACTTTGTTGTTGTTGTTGTTCCTGCTGTTGTTTTTCTTTTTTTTTTTTTTTTTTTAAATAAATTTGGAAATGAATTGAAAGTTGTAATACAGAAGATGTGTAAAAGCACATGTTTCTTTTTGGGCTGGAATGAATTGCCCTTTGAACACAATTGAAAACCTTACAATTAAAACAAATGCTGTTAACTAATGAACCACAGATTTTGAGAAAACAGTAACAGATTAAAGGAGTTTCAGTGACTAGTAAATCTCTAAGAGGCTTTTACAAAAGGTGAATATACTGTATGTCCATATTCAGACTATAACACATCACTGGTGTAAATAGCTGTTCTGGATGGTAGATTTGTTATGAGCTTACACTATCATAATAACATTCCTGGTGAATGGTGCTGTATTATCACTGCAGTCTTTTAACTCTGTGAACATTAAGGTTCAGTAGCGTGCAAAAGGGAATCACAAGGACTGCTATCCCCTTTCACTATTTATTCAGACAGTGAAGTATATCAGCACAGGAAACAAAGCTTATCTCCTGAAGAGCTTTCTGATAGCAGATATCTTTATTGGGCACAAATCTATGCATTTTACAAAATAGAGGTTATGTTGTTTTGTTCAGTAACCCCATATGCAAACAAGTCTAGTGATTCAGATTCCATTTCAAGAATTATATCCATTCTAATCAATAAGAATTGTGTTCTCCACTTTTAGAAGAATGATGTCTTAAGAAATTAGCTCTGAGTGACATAAGTTTGGATATAGTCCACAGTTTGAAAATGTTAGTGTAACACTGATAGTGCTTGTGACATAGAAGGGTAGAATCTTCATGCATCTGGCTGAACTCTCATTCACACAGATCAACGTCAGCTCTGCCATAAAGTTAGGAATAAAGCTCTGGCATAATGGTGGCATAAAATACCCATTATCATGGTACTTCACCTGAACTGGTAACATTTTCAGAAACAACTTGGTTCACATTGGATGGTGTTATGAATCCAGACATTATTAGATTGCAACCAAGTTCCTGAGATCCTCAATGCACTGGACATTTCAAATACTGGTAAATTAAAACATTAAAACATCTGAAAATCACTTTGCAGGTGTAATTTTATTAAAAAGCAATTCCAACCTGAAATATGAAAACAATATCAGGAATGGTTACTTGTTACTTACCGTTATGAATTCTCTTGTCACCGTACCTAAAGAAGAAAAACTCCTGGAGACAAATATGCTGAACTGCAT
Organism: Antrostomus carolinensis; assembly: GCF_000700745.2. NCBI lineage: Eukaryota > Metazoa > Chordata > Aves > Caprimulgiformes > Caprimulgidae > Antrostomus > Antrostomus carolinensis. Next base: position 68,447 of record NW_010307453.1, on the reverse strand, counting down.
TATATGAACATGTTATAATAAAGCTGTTAAAATTATTTATCTTTGGGCATAACCATTCACGTATAATAATTAATTTGGGTTTTGCTAACTGGTTTGGATATTTTACAGGTGCATTGGGGTTCTCTAGAAAAATGTAATATGCTTATTGTGTATTCACTAAAAAACTCAAAAGAAGTTGAAACTCAAAGAATTATCTTGCATGTGAATATGTACAGATGTCTCAGGATGTCTGGAAATCTTAAGCTAGTTTTAATCTTCACTGACTTTAGGAACTTGACTGAAGCAAATTGAAAACATAGCCATTGTATGTTCTGGTCATATTGAATAATGAGAGATATATCCTTTCAAAGGCAATTCACCCTGAGGAAGTGCTCACTACTTTATACCAGTTTTACCCAAAGTCTCAGCTGGTGACCCTCCTACCTTGAATGCCTCATGCTGGTGTGCTGCTTTGGTTACGACTGATCTCTCTTCAACACAAAGAACAATCCCTACACCAGAATTCAGGAGTGAAAACACATCCTGTTCAGAGAACATAGATTAAACTTTGCAAAAGGATTGTCTGAAAGGGAAAACACAAAGTTGTTCTCCCTGTCATGGCAGTCAGTCAAACAGTATAGGTTTTATTGATGTGTTTTTCTTCTTCAACATACTATACCGAAGTCAGTAGAATTTTGTACAGAGGAGGGAGCAGCTCTTTGTGAATAATGGCTGTACAGTGTATGCTACTGTGGTGAGTTGACCCTGGCTGGAAGCCAGGTGCCCACTAAAACAGCTCTATCACTCCCCTTCCTCAGCTGGACAGGGGAGAGAAATTAAAATTAATGGTTCATGGGTGGAGATAAGAACAGGGAGTGCTCATTCACCATCAGTTGCCATCATGGAAAAACCAGACTCGACTTGATAAATTAGTTTAATTTATTACCAATCAAATCAGAGTAGGATAATGAGAAATAAAACCAAATCTTGAAAACACCATTCCCTCACCCATCCCTTCTTCCCGGGCTCAACTTCACTCCTGATTTTTTCTACCTCCTCTCCGCAAGTGGCACAGAGGGATGGGTAATGGGTGTTGCAGTCAGTTCATCATACGTTATTTCTGCTGCTCCTTCCTCCTCAGAGGGTGGACTCGTCACATTCTTTCCCCACTCCAGCATAGAGTCCTTCTCAAGGGAAACAAGACCTCCAAGATCTTCTACAATGTGAGTCCTTCCCATGGACCACAGTTCTTCACAAACTGCTTCGGCCTGGGTCCTTTCCATGGTTTGCAGTCTTTGCAGAAGAAACTGTTCCAGTGTTGGTCTCACATGGGGTCACAAGTCCTGCCAGCAAACCTGCTCTAGCATGGGCTCCTTTCTCCACAGTGGCCACAGATTCTGCCAGCATCCTGCTTCAACGTGGGTTTCCCGTGGGTTCACAGCCTCCTTTAGGTATCTACCTGCTCCTGCATCGGGTCCTCTATGGACTGCAGCATAGATATCTATTCCACCATGGATCTTCATGGATGTCAGGGGGACAGTGCCATGATCTTCACCATAGGCTGCAGAGGAATGTCTGCTCCAGTGCCTAGAGCAACTCCTGCCCTTCCTTCTTCACTGATTTTGGTGTCTGCAGAGTTGTTTCTATCACATCTTCTCAGTCCTCTTTCCAATTGCAAAATGTGCAGTTTTGGGAGGGGTTTTTTGTTTGTATTTTTGTTTTTTTTCCTCTTCCCTTTCTTAATTTTTTTATCACAGAATGGCACTACCACTGTTACTGATGGACTTGGCATTGACCTGTGGCAGGTCTGTCTTGGAGCTGGCTGGCACTGGCTCCGTTGGACACAGGGGAAGTTCCTGGCAGCTTCTTACAGAAGCCACCCCTATGCCCCCCTGCTACCAACAGTCAGGCACACAAACTCAATACAGCTGCATGTGTATGTAGCAAAAAACTTGAAATTACATATAGGCATATGTCATACAGGCGACACACTCAGATTGTTTAAGAAATTTAAGGGTACTGATTTGCAGCTACAAAATATCAGTGTATTTTCATGTTCCCCTTCTGTTAATACTGTAAATACTGTTCAATTGTTCCCCCACCCACCCCCCCGAGAAAATTGAACTGTTCAGCACTGTGTTTTAAAGTTACAATTGAGATAAAGTTTAGAAACTACTCTGTAGTTTGGTATTCCCTGTTTTTTGACTGCTTCATTTCTCAAGCCTTAATAGTGCACTAATGTATTTTTTTATCTCTTTTCTTTTTCTTTATAATACCTAAAGACCAAAGACCATACACAAAGAACATTTGGGGAATAACTAAAAGAAACATCCACACAAGGGAGCAAGAATCCACAGCTTGTATTGATCCTGGCATTTTCCCATGTTCCAACCAAAATGAACAATCCACAGGTGCAACCAGATAGAGCAGGTGAGCAAAACAAACTGTTATTGTGATGGGAATAAATATGATTTTTTGTCCATAATGTATTCATCTCAAGGCACATTGGTGCATCTGTTATGTATTTACCAGCAGTGTTGATTTCTGCCAGAAATTTTAAAAGAATGTAAATCTCTGAATTTGTACACCTTAAGGATATATTCAACTACTTTCTTGTTTCTGGTTTCCTTCTCTGGAATCTTAAACCAGTTAATCTGATAGTAAAACTGACATTCAGTAACATAAGCAAGTCGTGCTTATAGACTTATTATTTAGCAACATAGGGAGAGGATATTTCAATATAAATGGTACCACGTCATATACAGGTATTTCTTCACAGTTCTTTTACTTTCTATGTAATTGTTCCCAGCATTGTTCCTTCTTATTAGCTTGCTAACATGCTACTGAACCAAGAGAGATGCTTATGCAAACTAGTCAACACTGTCCATTTTATGAACAACTATGTTATGAAATGGTAGGCATTTAGAAGCAAGCAAGAGTTGAACTAGGATACTGAAGTAAGCAGGGAGGTACCTACTAAAACCTTTAATATAAAAATGTCAATGCTGTAAGAGTAGAATTAATGGCAGAAAGGGCTGAGATTAATGTGATGTTCTCAAACAGCATCTTTGACCAGACACACAGTAGCAGGCTAGATGGACTAGTCTGGGCTAGATCTGGAGCTAGGCTAGGCTAGACTAGGTCTGGATAAGGCAAGATCCTGTAAGGTATTTCTTATGTTCTCATCTTTACTCTGAACACTATTAACTCTTATATCTAAGAAATTAAACTGAAATTTCCTGAACAAGATATGCACTCCAGTTTCATAACTGTTCCTTGACTCTAGAAATCTAAAATTAACCACATGTGCTCTGCCCTTGCTGTTCCTGCTCTCAGCTTATTCTCTTAACTTTTCCGAAAGCAGCAAAACTGGGTTTTCTTCCCACTTCTCTCCTGGCTCCATTACTCTTGCATTTCTGATTCATTTATTTGAGCAGGATGAATTTGAAATACCAGGTGTTCACCCAATAGATTGATGGCTGGGGCATAATTCTGGGAAGTAAGAAAGACTTAAATCCCATGCTGTACTCCTAAAACACTTTGCAATCATTCTCATAATTAAATCATTATGTAGGAAGTCATACCTACTGTGGCCTTTACAACCTCCTCCTTCAGTGATCCTCTCGGCTATACCAAATGCACATCACTGTAGGAAATGTTTTCAGGTTCATATATTTTCATGTGTATATAAGTAATTTTTTAAAAAATTACATGCAGCTAGTATAATTCTGAACACATTTCAGGAATAAGCCTGGGACAGAAACTATTGCCATCAGGTGGTTGTGGCTATCCTGTTTAGGGACAAAGGCATATATGGGTGTAAGTTATTTAGTGCTAGCTGATCTCAGTGCCAGAAAACAGTCCTAGGCATCTTTGTTTAACTACTGTAAACATAGCCATATAGACAGAACACAACATTTGTGAACCAAACGTCCTGACCACCTGCTATATACTATTTAAACAACCTTATTTGTTTTCCCTTGAAAATTTTTAAAATCTTTCAGAACATATCACAGGTAATTTTCTTGACAACTTTAGCTCTTAGCTGTTAAAAATCACTGTCAAATTTTAATAGCACCTGGATTATGAAACAGGATAAATGGCTGATCTTTGGCACTGTGATTCAGTACCTAAATACAGATATTTTTTAAGAAACTTCTTGAAACAATTGCTTTTGCGCTGAGATTTTTTTGCCTAAAATTTACTGTAAGTAACTTTTTAAAGGATGGTCTTGGAAAACATTGTATATGGTTGTTACTCCTCTCCCAAGCAACTTAAAAGACGTTCCTTTATCCAGAGCATTAAGTATCTTTATACACTTTCTTATGTTATGTGTAATAGGAATTTGTGCTCCTTAGAGTGACACTCGAATTACACCCACATTACTAAATTAAAGTGAAGGGAACATTGTCTATAAGGGGTAGTTGTTACAGACCTTAAGTCATGCAAGGGCACATAATCAGAATTAACCACTAAAAAATACTGATACACTGTCTGAACCTTTGCATGGGCCCCATTTTATTTATTAGTATACTGGCACACACTTAGTCACAATTCTCTCAGGAATACGTTCTGTCACATGCCATGGGATGTACTTAACTCCATGGATCACATAACAAGAAAGGGCATATTGTTTGACTGTGAAAGAGAAGAGAGAGACATTTGAAGTAGTGTGCACCAGGTTGCCACAAGTACTGTCATCTCTGTCATTCCTCCTGATGTGATAGACCTGATACTATGGGCACAGATGATCAATGAATTCAGGTGTGCTGTGGTGTCACACAAGGCAGTGCTACGTAAGTGTATGTAGGAAGGAATCTTGTTCTCTGGTCGAGACAGAAGTAGCAATGTCCCTTCAAAAAGATTTGGTATCTCCCATACAATTTCCCAGCCATAGCAGGGGTGCATACTGGTAGAAGTTACAGTTATGCAAGATCCCTAGTAGAAATAAACACAATAAATGGTAACTTACACTTCTATTTATTGCTTCTTTCTTGTTGAATCTGATGTCCGGTTACAGAGCAAATTTCCATAGATTCTTTTCTGCAGAAGTGAGAAAATCTCTGTAATTGAAAGGAGCTCTTAAAAGTTTTGAAGTATTTTAGCCATGAGTGTGCAACTGTCTGAAACCACTAGCAACTTCTCTTGACACTTTTATAACTAAAATTGGTTCAACTAGCTTTTCAAATTTTACAAAAATTGAATTGCTTCAGGCAGAGACCTGGTGCACCCAGCTTTAAACTGAAGTGATTTTTTTTTTATGTCTGAGATAAACCACTGAAAATCAGGGTTTATGTCAGATTTGCCGGCACAAACAGGGAAGCTGTTATATAGTAACACTGCATAAGCTTGCTTTTATTTCCTTCTATTCTAGATACAAGGGATCAGCTTGTCAACACTTGCAAATTGGTCACTGAAATCAAGAAAAGCTATAGAAATTTACAACATAGCTGACAGGCACATATCTATCTGTATAAGGCCAGACATGTAGACCAGACACAGATCCTACTTAAATGCCTTGCAAGGCTGTTGAACTACTTCAGATTTTCAGTACCATAGTTCAGAATACAGATTGGAAACTAAATTATATAAGATCTTAAACAGAGAGATGATTTAATCTTTGTCATTCAAGAGTGACCCTTGAACTTAATCTTTTACAGGAAGCATGACCTGCTTCTATGTTATTTGAACATTTTGTGGGACTTCTACCCTTTTTCCTGCTACTCATTGTCATTGTAATTGTCTGTTTCAACTCAACAGTATTTTCTCCACTGGCTCAGATACATAAACACAGAATTGTACCAAACATAGACCACTTAAATAAGTAATTTTACTATTATACACTCCATCAAAATGCAGATATCAAAAATAGATCAGATTAATCATTTATTTCTCCCCACTGATTGCAGTTATTGTAAACTGATTAGTTTGGGTCTAAATTTCTCCATCACCAGTCTTAGATGAAATTAATTCCAGTATAAGCATTCAGAATTGGTAGTCAAGGAACAGCTAGATTTCCCACAAAGGTGAAACAAATATACAATGCCTGATCTCGATATAAGGCTGTCATAAGAGCTACAAAGACAAAGCTAAGAACAGGGAAGCAATGAGTTAGTAACTAAAGGTATGGAATGTATATTTGACATAAATGCTGTTGAGGGTGTTTGTTTTGCCTTTCCTCCTCTCACCTACCTGCTCCCTCGCCCCTCCAAGAAATCACATCAGAGTTTTAAGGAAGAGAAGTGAAGGAAGACTGCAGGTAGGTTTACACAAGTTTCTGTGGAACCCATGCCATACAGTGCATGCCTTACAATGATTTATGATTCAAAAAAAATGACAAATGGACAGTGATGGCACATGTCACACACTACTCAAATGTTCTTGTTTAAAACTGTGCTTAATGTGAAGTGAGAGTAGCTTAAGAATGGTCTTGAAAAGAAAGTTAAAAGATGGCATTTAAGGTGATAAAAACAGAAAGATTCACAAAGATCTTCTAAAAATTTCTGGTGACACAAGGTTATGAGAGCCTGGACAAGTGTTCCAGTTTTGTGGAGAGGTACCACAGACCATGCATCAGAGTTGATGTGCAAGAAGAACCTGTAAATTTAGATACATCCTGGAAGCTAATTAAAGATATTACCCAACTCATAAGCAGGATACTGAAGTTACACATCATGGCAGAGGTGAAAGACTGTGAGGGGGAAAATGAGGTTTTAAAGAGGTACCTTACAATATTTGCTCAGAGGGACTATAGTTTGGAGATGAGAAATAGAGAGATAAGAAGAGGGGGGGAGGGGGAGAGAGACAAACATATCATCAGTACAGGAGAGGAAAACTGAGTCAATATTCTAAAATATTCTCTGCAGATAGTGTTCATCTCTCATAAAACCTAAGACTTAGTAGCAGTGCTCCCTTATGACAGCCAGTGGGGAGTGAAAAGAAATCATCATCCAAGCTTCTGCATAAGTTATTAAAAGTGAATTGCACATTATAAATACCAAAGAAGGTAACCTAGACTATAATTTCAGGTGAAAGTCTCCATACCGCAAAGGTCTAAAGGTGGATGATGTAACTATACCAAGTATTAAAAGTGAAAAGAGAAACAGAACTGAAGCAGAGCTCTGTAGGAATCCCACAAGAAGTTATAGCAGTGATATTTGTGTTTTCCCAAACAAAGTTCTGAAGTAATGACTGAGTAGGCAGGAGGAAAACTGGTAGAGGATAGAATACATAAACTGAGAGAAATTAAGATTTCTTCCTGGAATTTCATCCTAGAATTCCTTAAATTCACGGAGAAGACCACCAGTGACCAGAGGAGGTTGCTGATGAATCAAACATAACTAGCTTACAACACAAACTCTGTAGTCGCAGAGTAAGCCAAGATGAGAGGCTGAGAGATGGATTTGTTCATGCTTAACAAAAGAGGGCTGGGAGAGGATCCTACAGCCATCAACAGCTACCTAATGAGAAGGTATAAAGAAGACAGAGCCAGATTCAACAGTGCACAGGGCAAAGTCATGAAGCAAGTTGGAACACCTGCGATTTTGTCTCAAAAAGAAAAACAAATAAATACTGAGTGTGGTCACACAATGGAATAGGCTGTTCAGAGAGGCTGTGGTATCTCCATCCTTGGAGATATTCAGAGCTCAGCTGGACACAGCCCTGAGCAATCTAGTAAAGCTGCATGTGCTTTGAGTGAGGCATTGGACAGAAGACTTCCAGAGATCCTGGAAAAATCTACAAGATCTGGTGAACCTAAGAAAGGACAAGAGATTTTTTTTTTTTTTTTTTTTTTTTTTTTTAAGAGTAAAAAACTTGGACTGCTTATATTATGAGACAGACAGGACAGGCAGAAAGAGTGAAAGTTTAACAGAAGAGCATGGTCATGAAAAAAATGACAATATTTTCTTCAGTTTCAACAGTTTGCAAGGTGATTCATTTTGTCTTAGTAGACTCATGAGAAGTGAATAGAATCATTCTAGCGCTAAACAAAAAATTTAGATCTGCAACATGCCAGGTTTATCCCAGGTTATTACATAGATTAACCTGGTTTGTTGTTGACTTTTAATTAAATAAATACATAAGAATTCACTTCTAGCTGAAGTGAATACCACCCTGCTTCTCTTCACAAATTACTTCAGTTACAAGTAAACATTAAGCTTGCAACAGGACTACACCTCTTCCTTTAGGTCTATTACTCCAGGAAAATCTTACCTGTATGCAGTCTCAGTTTGCCTAGCTGTAGAAGGGGAAACAAGGAAAAAAGCTTGCTTTATAGTCATTGAGCTCTTCAGATGATGAGAACTGTTGCTGATAATCCTGTGAATTCTGAGAGAGAATAAAGACAAATGTGTCAATCTCCATTGTTCCTTTTTTTCCCCCCTCCTCAAATAACTAAAACTCCTTTGTCTATCTCCCACAGTCATCTGTGTAAGTTGAATCCAAAAGGAGTTGCTTTATGTCCTTTGGGGTAGTCATTTCTGCAGATTTATTTGATGTATGCAATGTTTTACAAGCTCTCCAGAAAAGCATTTGCTAGGAGCAGCAACTGCAAAGCTGAAATGGAAATTGTGGAGACAGCAGGCAGCACAAACAGGAAAGCACAGGGAAAAATATACCCTGGGCTCAGCCATTTCCACAGTAGAACTTCCAGGTCTTAAATGGTTAGAGAAGCAAGTAAAGAAGACAGGTATTGTCAAAGAATTACTATAAATTTATTACAATTACTCAATTCAAATAGGATCTACTATAAAAACAGAATTATTATTTTTAAAATTAATGCAGTTTATATATATATACACATATATACACACACACACACATATATATATATAATGTTTGCAGTGGCCCTTTAAATTGCCAGCCAAAGATTCACATTTTTTTTTTAAAAAAAGAAAGATATTATGGTCATTTGAAAGCTTATGATTGTTATACCCTATTCCATTTTATGTATGGGTTCTATGATTTATTGACATCCCAGTATAAATGGTTCTTTATTTTCTATTCATCCTAACCTTGGTCAAATAATACCACCCTACTTCTCTTCACAATATTTTCCTAATATCTCAGCTCATTTAATTCTATTGATCCACTGAAGAGTATAATGGCAATGAAACTGGAATTAATAGCACCTCCCTTCTCCAATGCTAAGAGCTTTCCTATTTAGTCTGTGGACCATCACAGAAAATCATAAAAGTAGACAAAAAAGCAGACTGACCTTTATCAGCTACTATTGTGTTGCAAAATTCAGCAAAGCCCAGAACATCATTTTCAGTTTTATGGCACTGTTTTCTTAAATAATAAGGGGAATGGGGGGGGAGGAACTGACCCCTGTTCAGCATTTACTTAAGCAGAATTGGCATTAATAGAGTATTCTGTCAAAAATCCAAGCCCAGGAAAATGTATGGCTTTGTCCACAGCAGCAGCTATCTTAGTAGATTGCACTGTCACTGCTTCACACAAAGAGCATTGCAACACCATTAGTGGACATAAATAATGCACAAGCTCTTATGCAGTACTCAGCTAAGTGCATGGAAACCTTGGGCTCCTGTTGTCAGAAATTCAATGGATTAGTACCTAGATTTATTTTAAGTCTGTAAAGCACTTTGTTCTTGACAGCGTTCAAAGTAGAAAGAGTGCTATCCTGAATGTGCATCTTAATACTGTCATTCTTGTCTTGTAAGAATAGATGAAATATGGGATGCAATACTTCTTTTTAATATTTAAAAGTTTTCACTAAGCGGATGCAGTACACACATACCCACACAGATATATATATGTGTTTGTAGATATATTTATAAGAACACAGTAACCTTATCAATGGTTATCTTATTGATCTGGAAATGCAAAAGACAGCCGTGCAATGTAATTTTAGTAAGGAAAACTACCATCACAAATGCAGATTATAAAAATAAATATTGGTAAACAAATATATTATCATTATTACCTGTTTTTCTCTGTAGATGTGCCATCTACCAGATTCCTATATGAATATCACATTCACACAATACAATGTACTTAGCATCTACAATGAGTGTTGCTGAGAAGAGATCATATGGTTAACTGAGATGATCATGAATATTTTAATCTAATTACTAATGTTGAGAACTCAGTAAATCCTTATTTACCACATATCAAATAGAGTTCTTGTACAAGTTTGCAACAGAATTTCAACTCCCTAGTCTAAAACAAAGCAAAACAAAATTAAAAAACTCCGAACTTCTCAAAATCATAATTTAAAAGTCTGTGAAATATGTTCAAGAAATTGTTTCACAGCAATAGACTGTGGGGTCTATTCTCCTCTCGATATTCTGGAGAGTTAAGCATGATAATCCCCCATGCATTGAGAGGATAACAGGAACCTTTGTGTAGATTAAAAGCAGTTTTCTATTGATATCAGGGTGGTAATGCAAGAACAGCAATATCTCATGTGAAGGTCAATCTTTCACAATGCCACTAAGACATAAAATCTTCGTTTGAAATAATAACAGTTACCTTTTTTCTTTGCCTACATGGTCCATGAATTTCTACACAATTCATTGAACCAGCAGTCAATGAACTATTCATTATTGAACCCAGTGATTTAAAAGTCACAATGTGTACATCATTAATGCCTATCTGGAAAAAAATGTCAAGTTCCAGAAATCTTGGTAGGATTTGAAATATTCTAAAAATATATTGCAGTATCTACACAATAATCTTTACAACATAAAATCAAAATTGCTTTGTTGCCAACTTTTTTATATCTGTAGCAGACCCCATCCTAATCCAAGGGAAAATGAAGTGTTTATCCCCTTAACTGCTGGAAGATGTATGAGCTTGTCTATTCAGCATGCAAAGTTCTCTACCAAGTCCAAAGGTATTGCTGTTTGTATAGCCTCATGTTCTACTACTTGTAACAAAAATAAAGAAAAGAAGGAAAGAAGGAAAGAAGGAAGGAAGGAAGGAAAGAAGGAAAGAAGGAAACAAGGAAAGAAGGAAGGAAAGAAGGAAAGAAGGAAAGAAGGAAAGAAGGAAAGAAGGAAAGAAAAAGAAAGAGAAAAAGAAAAAGAAAAAGAAAAAGAAAAAGAAAAAGAAAAAGAAAAAGAAAAAGAAAAAGAAAAAGAAAAAGAAAAAGAAAAAGAAAAAGAAAAAGAAAAAGAAAAAGAAAAAGAAAAAGAAAAAGAAAAAGAAAAAGAAAAAGAAAAAGAAAAAGAAAAAGAAAAAGAAAAAGAAAAAGAAAAAGAAAAAGAAAAAGAAAAAGAAAAAGAAAAAGAAAAAGAAAAAGAAAAAGAAAAAGAAAAAGAAAAAGAAAAAGAAAAAGAAAAAGAAAAAGAAAAAGAAAAAGAAAAAGAAAAAGAGAAAGAGAAAGAGAAAAAAAGAAAAAGAAGAAGAAAAAGAAGAAGAAGAAGAAAAAGAAAAAGGAAAGGAAAAAGGAAAAGAAAAGAAAAAGAAAAAGAAAAAGAAAAAGAAAAAGAAAAAGAAAAAGAAAAAGAAAAAGAAAAAGAAAAAGAAAAAGAAAAAGAAAAAGAAAAAGAAAAAGAAAATTTCTTTTTGTTCCTATGTTACAGGTTTACTACTGTGTAAAATACTAATTTGACTCTATTTACATTTTAATATGTATTCTTTAAACATTTTAGCATGAATCCTGAAAATAGCTGAAACTTGTACCAGATATGGGCATCTAAAATGCCAGCTGCCCTGGTGAATCGCAGCTACAACAGGTAGGGAACAGCCAGGAACCAGTCCGCAAGCTCCGAGCAATAGGTGGCGCTTTTCCCCTTCCTCATCCGCTTCAGCCCCTGCTCCTATTTATAGAAAAACTGTTCTGAGAAGTGCTTTTGAAAAACTTCTGTTACTTTTAAAAAACTTGTATTCCTTATGAAAAACGGGATATTTTGATCAGTTCAGCCTGTTTTTTGTATTGCTATAGGAGAGTTGCACAGATCACGGAATTAATGACTTTGGTACAGAAGTTTGTATTTTCCAATATTATTGAGGAACTTGATCTTAATCCCATTGCTGGTATAGTCTTTTTTTTTTTTTTAATTAGGAAAAGGTCTTGTTTTCAAAGAAAATTATCTTTTGTCATTTGGCTGCATTACTGTTCATCTGATTAGAGTTTTTAAACATTTCTATGAAAAACATCTATTGCTGGAACCATTTGTCTACAAAATTGCAATGCTTGATACAAAAAATTCCCAGTATAGAGTTTTTTATTTTGTTCTTCTTAGCATAATGAAGAAAATAAACTTTCCAAATATTATATATCATATAAAATCGCACTTCAATGTGTGAACAGACTGCATATTTGTTAATTATATATTAATTTTAATGTAGCGTGAAAAAAATATTAAAACAAAATATGCTAACTGAAATGCTGGTTCAGCTGTGAAACCTATTTTTGCATCAGTGTTGAAAAGATTTCATCTTGGTTTCCATAAAAGAGGAAAAGTATGTCTTTTTCTTGTGAACAGTTATTTAAAACTCTGCCTTACATTCAAAGAAAGGACGTATACATACATACTCATCTATGCACATATACATGTGCACACAAGGGCACATTATATTTTTATATACAGAATCCTATTATTCCCAAAGTACAGTTATTTTAAAAGCAAAGAGATAATTGATTAGCAGTGCAAGACATTTTTCCAATGCTGGAAGGCAAAGTAAAGTTTCTTATCTAGTTTCTCTTATCAATATCTTAAAACGAAAACTACATTTCAAGAGCAAAATTATGATATCATGATAAGAAGTTGGAGCCGTAACTAAGAGTTTTGCATTGATTAATAACTGGAGTTAGAAGGTAAAAACAGCTTTCTTTTTTAAGGGAGAGACTGTCTTTTCAAGGAAGTCGTCCCACATCATGGAAAATACAAAAGTGAAGATCAAGTGGTTTGCAATGTTATTAAGTTAGGGCAGTGGATGTCAATAGCTTCATTCTATGTTGTTGCTACTTATATTGCATACTTGAAGTAAATTACCAGATTAAAAAAGGAATTCATGTTAATTCCTTTAATTCCTTCAGGTTAATGATTTACAAATTCCTGCAAGTTAAATTTTACAGAATAATAAAATGACCTGAGAATAATGGATGAAGAGAAAGGAGTTAGAACAAAATCTAAGACTAACATGTCTCATTTAAATACCAGTTTGCTTAATTTTGCCTTGTGTTTAAATCTTGCATTGCTTTAGGCTTGGATAATAAAAGATGCTGGTCAGATTCACTTTTCTTGCTGTTTTCTAAACAGTTTTTATTTTCAGTCACTTAGGTATTACATGCATGAGAAGAAATATAAACAGGTTGATACATAGATCTTATTATTGTTTCTTAATATGTTCACCCTGTAGCATATAGATAAACTTAGAACTATAAAAGATATTGTATTCACTAAAGTGAAATACATTAAAAAAAAAAAAAAACAGGTTCATTTAAGGCTTTTTTTTTTTTTTGAGTGTGAACATTTCCATTGATCAAAGCTTCCAGTTACTTCTTAACACCTACATATTTGGCAAAATATACCACATCATGCCACTAAAATCTGTGGAAACTTATTTAAAAGTCATACTAGTACTTGCTAAATATGTCTTTGCATCATATCTATGTGAAAGGAATTGTCATTTACAAGTGGAAGTCTTGCTTTATCTCTTTTAAAATATATAATTATTTCTTATGAATGTATGTTTCTACAGTATACTCCATAATATACTGTAATTTACCAGGCAAATTATCACTGCTTCACTATACTTAACATAATAGCAATGATCAACTGTGTTTGTGGATATATTTTCCCGAAGTTCTGTAATTTTATCAATGCCATTCACTTTGATATTGCAGTGGTTGGGTGACTGAAACTTCACGAAGTTCTTTAGAGTTACCACATCAATTTTTTTAGGTTGAGTTTTCCTCCTAGGGATAAAATAAATCTTTACATAGAATTAAAGTTTCTCCAACATTTTTTTATTTAAAATATTTATTTTTAATTAGTTCTCAGAAGATTTTATATATATATATATATATATATTTGTTAAAATACCAAATGATCCTAACTTAGGAATGACATCTTCAAATGAAGAGAAGAAGTAGATACTCTTTGTTTCAGAATTCAAAAAGCTATTAACTGGACCCTGAATTCCTACAGAATTCGATTTAAATTAAATGGTATCCCTTTAAAAAAAAAATGTTACATTTACTTAACACATGTCAAAAATCTTAGATGACAGACATTGTTTCTTGAACTATTCCACCTATTAGGATCTAAGCAATCTGTAAATTTTACCATTCATAATTTGCATAGTATACTGACTGCTTCAATTCATATTTTATCTTATATTTTCTCATCATCAACTTCCAGTATTCATTAAAAAATTAAATAAGAATTTTAACATTCCCTTGATGACATTGGTGCATTAAAAAAAAAAAAAAAAAAGATGAAAAATGAACTTTGTATGCCAGTCTTAGATTTTTTTTAGTAAAAAGGGAGAGGAGATCAACATTATCTTACTGTATTTTTAAAGTACACAATAACAAATTTGAAGTTCTCTGAGGAATCAAAGAACTAAGAAGGAGGGTGATCTCATCCAAATCTTAATTTTGTTCTTCATGTGGGATTTTTGTTGATTTTTTTATGTAGTTGGTTAGCTGTAGAGTCTGGAAGATTTATGAAAATTATGAATACACCTCTAATTACTTTATTACCCAATTAGTCATTAATTTAAAGTCTTAGTTAAACAAAAATCATGAGAGCTATTATAACTTCTGGGATCTGAGAATGTATCCCCTCTTGCCATGCAGTTTTTGTACTTATAACATGCACCTAACCTAGTTGTTATGTGCTTATTCTCACCATTAACCTGTATGTGTACTGTATAGAGATTTCACAGTTCTGCTGTTTGTTGGGATGTGCCTGGTATATGCATGCTGTGGTCCACTATAAACCAATATATACATGCTTTGGAATTTTAGAAAAGCAGTCCAGAAATATAAATGCATGAAAATCGTGGAATTTTATGGTACAGATTACTGGTCGAAGTAATTTCTCTTTAGTTTCATTTTGTATATGTGTCCTTCAAAGTAGATCCCTAAAAGAAATTCAGTTTGACTTTGGACATCTATGTATTGATAGTTTTCTGTCTATAATAGACTTACTTTATGCAAAACAAGGAGAAACAAGACAAAACAAACAAAAACAACCCAACAAAACAAAACAAGGTGCCAAAATCTTCTATACCTGAATCCAAAATCTAATATTTCAGCTTTGCCTTTAAACCCAGCTTAGGTTATTTGCAAGATTAACACTGGCTATGGAGACATTTGACCACCTGGTAACTAAAATTTGCATTGCTATCCCAAACTACGTTGCATTTCCATGTAACTAAAACCTAGCCTGACAGGGTCCTATAGTGGAGCGAGTTCCATAAGAAATTGTTAATGTAGCTGTATCCTTGAAATGTCTTTTGATTTTTCCATGATCAATGGAGTCCATGTTATTGAAAAGAGAGAGCTATATATTATTTCCAATGATAAATGCACACATAAAACTCCCCAGTAGTCAACAGAAAACTAAACATTCCAGAAAGCTTCAATAATCATATGGCAAGGGGTATCGGCTACCAATTACACACAGTCTGATGACCATGGGAAATGCTGTGATAAATCTGTTACTGCCATCAGTACATAGTTATGTTCCCATCTCTGCTGTGTTCTGTTCATTAAAACCATAGCTCAGCAACCTCTTTTGGATTTTTAGATTAATTCAATACTCATTTAGATGTTACTGGAAAATCTGCAGGTTTGAGTTTTGTGCCATTGCTAACCTACTTCAGCTTTCCGCATCTGTACTTTCCCTTGTATTTGTATTACAAAAGCTAGATATATAAACATAGTCCTAAAAGTTTAAAAGAACCTTTGAAACTCTCTTTTGATAACCTTTATATGCAATAAATTCTGCTACCCTCTTTGCAGCTTGCCTTTAAAGCAGAAAATTACTATGTATTTTGTCATAGAGGCTAATAAAGTTAATATAACAACCTAATTTAAAAATATAACCATACTGATTTAAGACATACGATTAGAAGTTTGATGTCACAAACTTTAGTCATCAGTGTAACATTTATGATTCAATAGCTCTATTGTGTTTGCAGAATTAGCTTCTTGTTCTGTGTTAGAATCTAAGATGAATGTGTATATTAAAAACTCCTGTATTGATATTGCATAAATATGCAAGAGAATTTTTAATAAAATTCTTTATATCACCTTTCATTTCATTCTATTCCTCTCACATGTAATACACGTAAACAGAGATCACCTGTAGAGATTGAACCTGAAACCTTTAATATGAGGTTTCTTCCATTGAAATAAAGGAACTCAATCTGCCAATAACACTTGCAGATCATATTCTTGTGGTCTAGTCATTCAATACAATGAATACAGCACAGATATCCAGTGTAAAAGCAAGATCACGCAGCTATCTGGATCATTAGGTTTTAATTAGTTTGGCCATTGGTCTCTCAGTACTGACTGAACAAATGAGTGCTACAGTTACAGGTATGGCCAAAGGAAATTGGTTTGATTTGTTGGAAGTTTAATTCCTGCCAATGCCCTGTTGTGGAGCCTGCTATTGGTTTACAAACAGAAAAATCAGAAAAAAAAAAATATTTATCTTGAGGTATATTTATATTTATGCACTGTACCGGCCACAGGTGTCCAGGTGTTGGCAGCAGAGGCCTCTGTAAGCTGGTTCCAGACATTTCTAGCTGGTTCCAGCCGGCTTCCACAGACCCACTGCAGGGCACAGCTGAGCGCCTCACCCAAGACAGTGGTGCCTTGGGGAAAATGTATTTAAGAAAGGCCAAAATGCTGCACAGCAGAGAGGGGAGGGAGGAAAAGCAAGTGTGAGAAACAGTCCTGCAAACACCAAGGTCAATGAAGAAGGAGGGAGCTGGAGCAGAAATTCCCCTGCAGCCTTTGGGAGACACCAGAGGGAGCCAGTTTGTCCTGAAGGACTGCAGCCCATGGAAGGGGCCAAGCTGGAGCAGGGGAAAAACGTGAAGAGAAAGGAGCAGTAGAGAGGAACTGTTATGAACTAACCAGAGCCCCCATTTCCCATGCCCCTGTGTCACTCTGGAGATTGAGGAATTGGGAATGGAGGAGTGAAGGAGTGAAGTTGAGCCTGTGAAAAAGGGGCAGAACCAAGCTATTTTTAATTTTTGTCTTTGTTTTTTCACTATCCAATTCTATTTTTAATAAATGGGCAGTAATGTAAATTAATTTTCCTCAGGTCCTGTCTGTTTTTCCTTTGACAGCCACTGGTGAGTGATCTCCCTGTCTTCATCTTGACCCATGAGCTTTTCCATCTTATTTTCTCCTCCTGTTCTGTTGAGGAAGGGTAGTAAGAGAGTAGCTGGGTGAGCACCTGGCAGCTGGCCAAAGTCAACCCAACACAGTGTGTATATAGACACACTATTTTAGGTACACTACTAATAATTTCTATTTAAAACAAAATAAATAATTGTATTCTGCAATGCTGTTGCCAAGACAATATCATTTTAGTTAATGTCAAAAACTCACTGTAATTATGTTATTTTTGTTTTCTTTTGTTGTAAGACCAAACTGAATCATTATTAAACTAAATTTTCTTATAGTTTTCTAATGAATGGTGTGTTCTAATCAGACAGGAAAGATTTGAGGACTGTTTTCCCTAATTCAATTTAAAAATTAATTAAATATATCTGTTAAATTAGAAAAAAATTAAAAAGGGATATTTGGGCCAGAGTCCCAGATAAATAAGTATAACTCTCTAGACTTCAATAGATCAGAACTCATTTGTTCTAGATGGGGTTTGACACAAAGTAACTATTTTAGTTCATGTTTATAAACTTCATTTGTCAGAAATTAAAGCACAGAAAGGACAAATATTTCAAAAGTAACTATTACCCTACTAATGGAACAACAACAAAAACTTTATTAAGTCAGATCATGTATGATGAAATAATGTGATTTAAGTCAAAGATGCATTATAAATCAAAATATCCCATAGTGTGAACTGTAGCTTAGTTAATAATTAACGAAGTAGAATCTGGAGAAGAAAAAAAATATATAGCAGTTTTAAAAGTAGTCACCTCATAGATGTTCATGTAAAAATGAACCTCGATTTACTGGCTATGAAATAATTAAATTATGCTTTGAAATTCACAGCACTGTAATTGCCAACCTAGTCTGCTGCATGACTCTCTCAGAATTACAATATGAAGCATTTGTCCACAGCAGGTAAAACTGTTCTTTCAACTCTTTGCAGTTAATGAAGCTTCATATTTTACATTGTTTTGTTCAGAAATCTATTGCATCATTTTATTTATTTATTTATTTATTTATTTCTGAAGTGAACCAATGAACCAATGTTTCTTTCAGGATAACAGTAACAGTTAATATATAGTAATGTCTTTATTGATTTCCTCCAGCTGATCTTCAATTAGTACTGCTCTCTAATTTAACTTTAGCACTGTAGGCTTTTCTAGAATGTGAACCAGAACAGAGGCAGAAACAGCGGTAAAGGCACGCGTATTAGTTGCAAGGCTCATAATGCTATGCCTGTCGGGCACAAACACAGCTTTTATTTTTGCCCTGAAAAGAAAAAGGCAAAGTTAAAAGGACACTGTCTTGGCCCTATTCTATGTAAAATAAATGAAAAAATGTTATTTCTGTTTGTGAGGATGAAGAGAAACAATGAAATCGTGGAGGGAAATAGCTACTTGTAAGTTTAATTCTTCAACACCAGAAGTTTATGCATGGCACTTAAGAGTTGGAACTGTGAGAATAACTGCTAGATTGACTTCAGAAGGATGGTCCCTAGATCCTGACCTTCTCCTTAAGCCTTTTTTTAATCTTATGATTTTTTTTTTTAATCTTAAAAAAACCGCACACAAAAATAATAATGAAAAAAAAAGTACTAAAGAGAGAATGTCAAGGTACATGTCTTCATCCCTATGTTCAGATTCATCTCATTCATTAATGCCACCCTATACAAGTGCCTATCTGTGGTGGATACAGAGAAAAGTAAATGCGACTATGCTCCTGAACTCTGTGAGACAGTGTCTTGCTTTTGTATGTGCCTTCCTGAACAGACATGCCAAAATATAATTTCTTAACAGAACATGAGAGTGAGTTGCTTTTCTTTTTTGTTTCCTTCCTACTCTACATCATTTGTCCACTACTTTAAAAGAGGAACTTGGATAAAAATCTTCCTTAACAGACAAGGATTGTACTCAGAAACTCAGGTAAATATTCTGATCACTGAGCTTTTGTATGAAAATGAGGGCTAATTGTTTTCTTCTGACTTCTTAAATAAAAGCAGCTACACTTGCACTGTTTAGTAAACCCTGTTCTTTTTAACTGCACATGCATTTTCTCTTAAGAAGCCCAAGTAGCTGAAGTGCTTCTGTAAAAAGGACTAGTTTCTGGAATCTGGTGTGATTTCAATGTCTCATATGCACGAGACACAATCTCTCAAAAGAAGCAGTAGCTCTGTACGCTCAATTTTCAGATTTGCAGCTTTCAAGTTGCAGTTTTCAATTGAAAGATTTAATTCCAGGCATCCAAGTACTTTCTTAGATCTGGCCATGTTTTTGTACAGAATATTGTTAAGCACCCTTGCACAGTTATGGTTACCCTTGCCAGCCTATATGGCTTGAAACTTTGTACAAGCAGAGTTCAAACTGAAACCATACTCATCCTCTATTTCCCTTTTTCAGCCAGCCAGACACATCGTTCTGGGATGAACCCAAACTGCTCTCTGACACCAAAAGCATAATCTTGCTTAAAGTACCAGTTCAAATAGTCAGTCTAACTTCTAGAGAAGTTGAGGTATAATTTCACGGGGAGTTACCAGGAGTAAATACAGGTGTCTACACTACTGACACCTCTTTTGGTGCTAGATGAATGACTATCTGAGCTAGTCATTTTAGCTTCTCCTTGCAGTCAATGAAAATCTTGCATGTGTAGTGTAAAATACACATACGTATAGAATCATAGAATAGTTTGGGTTGGAAGACACCTTTAAAGGTCATCTAGTCCAACGCCCCTACAGCGAGCAGGGACATCTTCAACTAGGTCAAGTTGTTCAGAACCCCATCCAACCTCACCTTGAATGTTTCCAGGGATGGGGCTTCTAACACTTCTCTGGGCAACCTGTTCTGGTGTTTCACCACCCTCATTGTAAAAATTTTTTTGCTTATATCTAGTCTATCTCTACCCTCTTTTAGTTTAAAACCATTAACCCCTGTCCTTATGCATACAGATAAAATGATCCAGAAAAGTGACTGTGAACACGTCTAGTTTTCTCTGGTTTAGACAACTGCTATCTTCTATACCCAGCCAGAATAAAGTCCAAAAATGTCAACTCAGTTGGCAAGAAATAAACCCCACATTTTGACACAGCCAACTTCTATATTGCCAAGTCAGTCATCTCGTTTTTGCAGGAAAGCAACTGATAGGATGACTGTGAAGAAGGTCTGAACTAACCTAAATTAGTAGGGATTCTCTGACTCTTCTCAGCATTAAGTCTTTGAATAACACAGAAATTCCAAAGGTCTTTCCATTGCTTTTGACATTGTTTCTTGATCCCTTGTTTCAGTGCAAATACCCCTGAACATATGATTTTCTTCACCTAATAACAGACTTCATAAGAAACATGAATAAAAGAGGATTATCTATGATACTAAAATAAAGTAGTTTCTGAAAGGGTGAATTAGCAGATTTTGTGAATACTTTCCGTTGTTCCTCTGGAGGCATACATGTCCTAGGAGGTGGAAAATAACTGGAGAGTGGTTACCAGGTGCATTAAAATATGCATCATTCTCCATCATTAGACTAGATTAGGAAAATATAAAAAAACACGGATTTTTAAAGCTATTATATGCATGAAAAATATTATTATTTGATTATTATTGAAAACATAGAGTTAATTAATCTTGCCACAGTCCTTAAATCAAAATAAAGTTTAAAGAAATGTTAAATTTGTATGTGTTTTCCATAAAAGACAAAATCAGTTCTGTTCTTAACCTAGTTATGGTTGAAATTAATATGAAAATACAAATATATTAAAGTATTTCACTATGATATATATAGTAAATAAATTGCTCAAAATCACTCCAAAACATGTATTCTTAAATTAAATAATTTACAAGTCTTTTCAATGTTCTAAATAAAAATACATAATTCCTATTCCGTATTTACATAAATAGTCTGCATAATTGTTCTTTTTGCATGGTTACTGCATTGGTTGATTTGACTAATATTAAATATGTATGAATTTCCTGCTATTCCCTAAGGCTCTCAGAAACAAGATGAATCTCAAGAGACTGGTTTAAAGTTTAAATTTAAAAAAGAAAATCCTTACAAGATCCAAGCATCTTTGAATCTATTTTCAATTGTTGAAGTCTCATTTTCACCTCAAGTAAATATTTAATAAATAATTATTACTTGAAGATTTACAAGCAGTGCCAAGATAAAGTAAATTATTTGTGTATCTTTTTTCAAATTCTTAGGCAGTTCTACATCCACCCAAACGATAAGTAGAACATGATTGATCTTAACCATATTGACTTTTTGCAACACTATTCACAATGATGAATTAAAATTTTCCAATCCAGCTGACCAAATATGTAAGTTTTGATATTAGCCTTGGAAAATGCAGTTCTTATAACACTGTCCCCCAGAAATTGCTGGTATCTCAGCTAACTGCATATAACAACTTATAATAACTAGCAAAAATAACATTTAAATAACGCAAACAACATTTTGCTCATGCTGATAAGAAGGTAATCATTTGTTATGCATGAAAGAATCTTGTGAGATACAATACAGGTATTGTTATTGGTGGACTTGACATTGCCATTGTTACAAATGGTGAGTTTACACAGAAGTTAATAGGATTGCAGAGATAAAAGAAGAATGTAGTTTTTTTAAAAATCTGGTACTCTTCAGTATATGGTATATATGCCTCATTATATTACTTGTTCATGCATTTGCAAGAATGTCTTAATGTAGCCTTAAATACTGTACGTGCTGACGCCATGACTGCATATGTGTGTATCTTTGTCCTTCTACAGTTTATAGGATTTCATCATTGATAACAACACTGTGTTGAACTTCCTGGGAACACTGATAGCTTCTTAACAAAGAGCTAATCTTACACTCTTTGAGTACACTGTAGGCATATGCTGTAGAGTGGTAAAAACCTTAACAGCAAGAGCATCAGATGGGAAGTTGGTCCAGTGCACTCTGTTAAAGCACAGTATCACTACAGGTAGGGGAACTCATATCTGAGGTTGTTCTAAACTGCTTCTTAAACCAGTTCTTAGGTGACTAATGATGAAGCTGTCCTAAAGCATCTAAACTGTAAAGGGGAAAAAACAAAACAAAAAAAAAACCAAACCCAAACAACACAAAAAAAAAAATTTTACAACTGTTATTTGGGTTCTTGGTAAAACTATAAAAACAGGATGTTTAGCAACCATCCCTCATTACCATGGGTTATATACTTATGCAACTCAGTTAACTTTGCTGCAAGCATTTCACATTTACACGCGTGAAGGGCAATTCATTTTAGCTTCAGTTCTCTATATAAAATAGACCTTGGAGTTCTAGTAAGTGACAACTTTGCTGACCCCTCCTAAAATTTAGTATGTTATGCATAGGTGTAGAGAAGTACTTTACTACCAGTTATAACCATCATGTTTTCCTGAATCTGTAGATTGTAAACAGATACTGGATATTTTCCAGTCTAAACAGAAGCCAAAGTTTATTCATATGATAGTTAGAAAAAATAAAAATAAAATTTGAGGTGACTTCAATGTGAGCCAAATAGTGTAATGAACCTATAAAATGCTTTGTGAGATGCAGTCAGGCTTGCAGACGTGTTTACAAAAAAGAATGTTCTAGTTTCATATTTATAATGAGCTTTCTCTGATTTAAGACTACTATATATTGAAACTGAGTAAACAGCTCTTTATTTACATAAATGTCAGCATATCAAAACAAAACTAAACTGAAAAAAAAGTGTTTTAAAACAGTGTTATCTTCAGTAAGCTTTCTGTAATTAGAGAATAAAGAAACCTCATTGAACCTAAGAAAGGGTTCAGAAAGGCTATTAGAAAAAAATCAATACCCTTAAAAATAGTAATACAAAGATAGGATCCTAAAATGCTGTTCGTTGGCTTCTGACTGTATCAAACCATCAAAGTGCAGCACTCCAGTAACGTTTTAATAACACATTCAGGTGGTAATATAATAGATAGGCGGCTTTTTGCATTATAGTCCAAATGTCTTGATGCATAATTCTAGTGTATGAAAAAAGAATTCATATAAGTAACCTTGCATAAGCAAGTCTTTACTTCTCCAATAGCTGAAATACAGAATACTGATGAGACTCCCCTTTTATCAAAGCAAAGGAAGCACAATTGCATTGTAAACCCTAAAGCAGTAGAGAGTAGAACTTTATATTCATTTTCAAAAGTGCAAGGACTAAGCAAAGTACAAAGCAAGGGATATTTGGATCTTTCATGAGTTAAAAGTGCAATTCTGTTCTCAAAATGTTAGTAGGAGTTTAATGACTTCAGGAGTGGGTAGGCCTAGACCGAATGGGTTTTGTCAAAGAGATACTAAGTATTTTCTTCCGTATATTGAGTAAAATCAAATGCAACCAATTTCAAAAAGGCCTCAACATCTCCCGAGAAACCAGTTCTCTGACTGTTCCCATTGAAGTCAATAGCAAAACTCCCTTTCCCTTGTGCAAGAGCATGTCCTAAATACATGATTCTTAAGTGAGAGTTTTCCAGGCTAATTATACAAAAGAATGACTTGTTCCTTGCTTCCTTGAATAACCATAATAGAAAATCATTAATTTAAGGACAACATTTCTACTGTTAAACTGGTTACTTTGCATAGTAGCAAATAATCATCATCAAGGGAAATTATTTTGGAACATACTTCATACTGTTTATGCCATACAAACACAAATGATAAAAAATTCTGTATATCTATTCTGCTGTTCCCTTGGGAATACTGTAATGGCAGGAGAAAATGTCCAGTTCTAGCTTAGATAAAATCTGTTCAGTTTTCCTATGTTTAGTTCCCATATGTTCTCATCCTCAGGAGATGTGAATTTTTCCATTATTTAATGGGGCTTCTTCTACCTCCCTTGGGAGACTATAATGTAGTCCAATAAATCACACCATTAAGGCAGCTTTTCAGTGTAAATTTCCTTTTCATATATATACATCATCTCTTTTCTGCAGTTATATCTCCATGTATCATCACAAACCCTTTTTTCAATTAATTTTACATCACTTGTTAATAAAATCTAGCAAAGCACCAAAGGTCTTACAGCCAAAAGAGTGAACTGATAAGATTCTATTGTACATTTATGAGCAAGGCTGCATAGAAAGACACAAAATTAAATTTGTTGCAAACATACGTATTGTAGAGCGAGTGAGATAGAATACTTTCAGCAGTTTAGTTTTCCAGTGTGCAAAATGGTATTTCCAGAGAGGCATCCTCACCATGTGAAACATGAACTACAGTAGAAGCACCTCTTTATACTCCAATTTCAGAAACAGAGACCAAAAAGAGGTCAAGTTAAGGTTTTTAAATGTATGTCAGGCCTCTATAAAGTTAAGATGTGTTCTACTTTTGCTCAAAAGGCAGCCCAGTGTTCCCACTTTTCCTACTCCAGCCAAAAACATTTACTCTAGCTGAGCACCACCATGCACCAGTGATTCCTGTGGTGAGCGGTGAGGCATTAGCCGCATGCCATCAAATGGCACACACTAGCCAGTAACAGCTCTTCCTTCCCCTGCTGAGCAAAGGCTTAGGTACTGCAATTATTTACTGCTAGTGCAGTTGCAAAGAAACGGGGCCAGAGGCCTGATGGGATGTTGGGAATATTTTTGCTGCTGTTCTGCATATACTTGCATTGTCTAATTTTAAGAGAAACGGGGTTATTATTTTCTTATTTGTTACTTTCTCGCACACTATAATGTAATGTGTGAACCCTGGACTTCTACAGGAAGAAAAGACATGAACTCGAAAATAGTAGGATTTTCAAAACCCTTTGAATAGCCAAGAGCACAAATCACAGTGCAAGTCAGGGGACAGGTGCCCCTTAGCACATTAAAAAGAAAAAAAATAAAAAAGAAAATTGAACCTTCTGCCACTAAAGAAACAATCAGTCACACTCAAATACATGCACTAAAGATATGGATGAGCTTTTCATCTCATATTAATGTTTTGAGATTTCAAGGGGGTGGTTGTTGTATACTGGATGGGGGTTTGTTTTGTTTTGTTTTGTTGGGCTTTTTTTTAAACTTGTAACTCATCAGGTTTTCAACTTCTGTAAACTGACATTTTTCTCTTGACTTGCTTGGAGTTGTGACAATTTATGTTAGTTGAGGACCTGACCCATCTCCCCCTTCTAAAGGGGAATTTTTCTATACAAACCTCTATTCTTCCATGGAAAACCTTTGAAAATATTTACTTTTTTTCAAGGTGATTCCTAGATCATAAACACACAAAGAAAAGTATAATCATATGAATGCTACACACAGCTTTATTGAATATACAGTAGCTTCACTTGATTTCCTTTTTATATTTGTATCAAGCTGGATATCTATTCTATACAGACTATCATTTAAACCAAGAGACATACCAAATGAGTAAATGAGGTTATATTACTAATTAGCATACTGTCTCCTACTACCTCCAGTAAGCTACTAAAATGTGACTTCCATTTTATCACATAGATGAAACAGTTATCTTTCAGGGTTTGAAATTTCTGTGATCTTTATGCTTAATAAGCTCAGCAAAAGGCATTCAAATTACATCACTTTTGTCTTGGAAGTTAAATTGGGAAATATTGCATTCTCTGAGATGATAAACTCTGTAGAAGATAAATTATCATGAGAAATAGTTTTAATTGATTTACCATAATAAAAGTTATGTGACTTTGAAGTGCAAATGACACATTAAAATGAAGCTACAGTATGTTGATAATACAGTGGCTTCTTTGTTAACGGAAATACTGACACTGCAGAGCTTGCAGAAGAATTGTCCTCTAGTGTTAAGAGAGAAACACTGATGGAAATTGAAGATGTACTGTATTTAAATCCAAGCACAACTCTTCTCCGTCTGTGATCTTTACACTGATCTCAACATGTATAAATGCAATATGTTTCAACAACACATGCAACACGAGAACAAATTGAGTCTGAAATTTCAATACTAAGTTTAGAATACTGTTATCCTGGCTTTGTCATTGTGACTGCACTGAAGCCCCAGGAAGATGATTAGTCCCTACCTCAATTTCCCCATTTGCAAAAACTGAGCTGATAAAACTATTTTCATGCTCAGAGGTATTGGCGAATAGCTAAATAACACTGTACATCATCTTCAGAGGTATCTAGAGTTCAAAATGAAGGAAAAGGCACATAGGTCCTGGACAGCAACCCTTCTAAACCTTCTTCTTTTAGCTTTGTAAGGCTAAAGAAGCAACCTAAGAAACTTAGACTAAATCCAGCAGCATAAAAGGAAGCAACATTTTTTGGTCTCATTTTTTTGGAGAATATTAATTTAATTTATTGACAATTAATAACAGAGTAGGATAGTGACAAATAAAAACAAAACTGAACCACCATCTCTCCACTCTTCCTTCTTCTCAGACTCATCTTCACTCTTGTGCCTTCCTCCCCTGAGCAATGCAAGGGGCTGGAGAATGGGGGTTGCGGTTACTTCATAACACTTCATCTCTGCCGCTCCTTCCTCCTCACACTCTTCCCCTGCTCCAGAATGTGATCTCTCCCACGGGAGTCCTTCACAAACTGCCCCAATGTTAGTGCTTCTCCATAGTCTGCAGTTCTTCACAAATTCCTCCTGCATGGGTCCTTTCCACAAGATACAGTCCTTCAGGAATGGACTATTGCATCATGGGTCCCCCATGGGCCACAGTTCATGCTAGAAAACCTGCTCCTGCATGGTTTCCTCTCCACAGACCACAGCTCTTGCCAGGAGCCTGCTCCAGCATGGGCTTCCTTCAGGGCATATCCACCTGCTCCAGCATGGGATCCTCCATGGGCTGCAGGTGGATATCTGCTCAACTGTTAACCTCCATGGGCTTCAGGGGGACAGCCTGCCTCACCATGGTCTTCACCATGAGCTGCAGGGGAATGTCTGCACATGGAACACCGCCTCCCCCTGCTTCTTCACTGACCTTGGTGTCTGTAGAGTTGTTTCTTTCACATTTTCTCTCTTCTTTCTCACAGTTGCAACGCAGCATTTTCCACCCTTTCATAAATGTTATCAGAGGCACTACCAGCATTGCTGATAGGCTCACTTTTGGACAACCAGAGGACCATTTTGGAGCTGACTGAAGTTGGTTCTGTCCAACATGGGGGCAGCTCCTCATTTCTTCTCACAGAAGCCAACACTGCATACTCGTCCCCCCACTACCAAAACCTCACCATGTAAATCCAATCCAGTGTGCAACTATATAAAAATACATTCCTACTTAGAATATATATATTTTTACATAATTCATCTATTCTTTTGAAAAATAATAAAATGAAGTGTTTTCCTTTATTGTTTCACATACCTGTGCTAATAATGCTTGTACATTACTTAAACTTTTCATGGTAATGGACAAATACAGTGAAAATAGTACAGGTAACAATAAGCACTAGGATCTTAGTTGTGCATTCATTTGCCAGTTTGCAACACTCATGTATTCCACAGCCTTTCAGCTCAGAAAGCTTCTATCCTTTTCTTTTTTTTTTTTTTTTTTTTTTTTAGTAGCTGTTTAAACAAAAATAGATGTTTATCTCTTTAAAACTTTGCCAGGAAGCTGTCACTTTCCCATTTACTCATGCTATGTTGTGACAGAATGTGTCAGCTTCTTGCACAAATGAAAAGAGATATAGACCTGTATTTACTTCAGCTGAAAAATAAGTAGTCATCAATTCTGAGAAAAGTGTTTTCCCATCTGAAAAGATGGATAAATAAGAGAGGTTTTGTGAAATAACTATTTACCAATGCTTAAAAGGTAGTTGCAAGCCAAATATTCCAGTTTAATTCTCCTGTACCCATCACTAAGAGAGCAGATAGACTCACAACATGTAGAACTAGATACTTGTAGCAAATAAAAGCAGATAACAGGGAGCCAATGTCATTACTGAAGACTTCAGTGTTTAGAAGTATCAACAG
Organism: Antrostomus carolinensis; assembly: GCF_000700745.2. Classification (NCBI taxonomy): domain Eukaryota; kingdom Metazoa; phylum Chordata; class Aves; order Caprimulgiformes; family Caprimulgidae; genus Antrostomus; species Antrostomus carolinensis. The sequence continues at coordinate 40,237 of NW_010307453.1, read as the reverse complement.
TAACAGAAACAGGTACATGAACCTATGCAAGACTTGCTCTTTGCTCTCATGTTTGACACAGAACAGAAATGCTGGTTGGAAAATCTTTATCCTAGATTGGACTCAGATAGTGAAAAGTATGGAACTAATTAGTGGCAATTAAGTAGAACTGGTACACTAATTTAGGAGATTCTTAGAGATATTTTATTCTTAGAAATATTTAATTCATAAGAATTAAATAAATAAGAGAGGGTAATACATAATATCTATAAATTTCTCTTCTCGAAAATTCTTTATCAGTCCCACAGAATCCAAATTTCTACCACATTATAAGTTAAAATGCAGGATGCAATTAAAAAAATCAGTTTTAAAATACTCATTGAAAACTTAACCACCATGACAAATCAGAGTATGGAATAGCAGAATCCTTAAAATCTATTAAATTCCAATTCAGTAGGTCCGTGTATCATGAATCCAGGAAAAGAGAAGGAAAACTGCCCATGAAACATAAAGTTCAGACCTTAAACAGATATAAAAATTAAATTACCGACCAGCTGAAATCCTGAGAAAACACCCGCAGATTTTAAAGGACCAAAGTTTCAGCCTAGAGGTTAAATCTGTAAGACAATTTATGATTTAGCACAAAAATATCTTCATATGGGATGTTTTGTGTTGCAAAATGAAACACAGTACAGAAATCGTCGAGCCAATGGAAAGCCGCTGTCCCTGGCTGACACTACAGGAACACAGCTTTACTGCTGCCAGTACAGGAGCTGAGGTCATTGTGTATACCACAGAGGTTGCATTCCGTCTTACGTATATGTCTTATTTAATCAATCCACTGAGTCATTTGGCCAAATGATTCCAGAATACCTTACAGATTTATAAGGGCTGCTCTTCCTTGTCCCCTTTACTGAAATCTATCAGAGAGCTTAGAAGATACCAGAAAGATGTAGAGTCCAACCATCCTTCTTTCTGTTCCAAGTACAGGTAGATGTGGGGAAAGTCTACACAGTGCAGCTTTAATGTGATGCAAAGGCAACAGATGGCATAGGTCTATAATATCTTAAACTGCTACTGTTTGTATTATACCATGCATTCTATTCAATGAAGAAACAAAGATATTCATCTTATAACAAGACTGATCTATGATCTTTCATGAGCAGTAGTATGTTTTCTAAAATAGCAGTCAATACCAGTATTAACAGCAGCTTTATAAAAATGCAAAGAAACATTCCCAGGTTGGAAGCCCATTTTCTCAATCACAAAATAGAGATAAAATAAACAACATCCAGATGCCTGTGAATAATTAATAATCATCAACTGTCAACTCCTCCCTCACCCAGTCCCTACCCCAATCATCAGGGAAACACATCTTTTAAGAATGTTATTAGATAATAGGTGGGGCACACAACTGCTGCTGTTGCATTTCCTGTGCGCATATCTGTTCTCAGTAACAGCTGCAAGTAGATTTTCATTCTTTCATTTCAATGATTTAGAATCATAGAATAGAATGATAAAATATCTCAAGCTGGAAGGAACTCATAAGGATCATTGAATCCAGCTCCCTGCTCCTCACAGGACTACCTAAAATTAAACCATATGGCTAAGAGGATTGTCCAGATGCTCCTCGAACTCTGACAGGGTTGGTGCTGAGACCACTTAACACTGGGAGTCTGTTACAGTGGCTGACCACCCCCTCAGTGAAGAACCTTTTCCTAATGTCCAATCTGAACTTACCCTGATGCAGCTTCATTTAATTTCCTCGTGTCCTATCTCTGGTCACCAGACAGAGGAAATCAGCACTTTCCCATCTACTTCCCTCCTTGATGCAGCTGTAGACTGTAATGAGGGCACCCCTCTGCTTTCAATTCTCTTTTCTTTTCTCTTCTCTTCTCTTCTCTTCTCTTCTCTTCTCTTCTCTTCTCTTCTCTTCTCTTCTCTTCTCTTCTCTTCTCTTCTCTTCTCTTCTCTGCTCTTTTCTCTTCTCTTCTCTTCTCTTCTCTTCTCTTCTCTTCTCTTCTCTTCTCTTCTCTTCTCTTCTCTTCTCTTCTCTTCTCTTCTCTTCTCCTCTTCTCACAAACCAAGTGACCTCAGCTGCTCCTTGTAAGTCTTGTCCTTGAGGCCTTTCACATCTCAGTCACCCTCCTCCAGCCAAAGTCTAATAGTTGATGTCCTTCTTATATTGAGATGCCCAAAACTGCACACAGTACTCAAGGTGGAGCCACACCAATGAAGTGTAGAGTGGGACAATCGTCTCCCTCAACTGGTTAACTATGCTGTGTTTGGTGCACCCCAGGAAAAGTTGACCCTTTTGGCTGCCACAGCACACTGTTGACTCATATTCAATTTGCCATCAACCCGAACCACCAGTTCTTTTTCCTCAGGGCTGCTGTCCAGTCTCTTGTCTTTTTTTAATTTGGATTACCCTATCCCAGCTGGAGAATCTGGCACTTGTTCATGTTAAATTTCAGACAGTTCAGGATTACCTGTCTGTATGACTTGGTTTATATTACAGTGTTCCAATTAAGGGATTATTTTCTGTAGTCACTGAAGAGCAGGGTTCTACATTCAAAAAGGTAGCAGAAAACTCTCTTTACAAGGAAAAAGGCAAGCAAGTTAATAATCTGTATATCTGTAGGATATGGTGACTCTGTGTCTTCTATGGCCAAACATATGTTTCATGGTGACTCTGCTAGGGTAAATTCTGTAACAATCTCTTTGCATGGTTACTTTCACCCTGAAGAGTAACCAGGAAAGTAACCTTGCTAGGTGTACATGAAAAATTACCAACTGGTTTGATAGTGAACTGGATCTTCCTTATTTTGATACATTTTTATGTATCTTATGGTTACAAATTGGAGATCAGGGAAATAAATCCTATATATGTATGAATATATATATGTGTATATATGTGTGGATGCATGTGCCCTAATAATTCAAAGTCCTTATTCTATTTCATCAACATGTGAGAAAGAATAAAAGCACAAATGGGAAAGAAAAAGCACTGTATCAAGCTTTGATTAATTCACTTTAATAGTGCAGGAATAATATTCCTGAAGTAAATCACAGCAAATTGTGATTTGGAAAGAGGTCATATGCATACCTAAAAAACAATGTAAAGTCAAGGTCATTATATATTAAATTTCTCAAAAATAAACACTTGGGCTTTAGGATATTTATTCACTGACCCTGAAATGTCAGCTTGACACTGATACTAATGTAGCATACTTGTCTCTGGAGTTTATTCTACTATGCAAAGGTGCAGCTTACTGTGAGAATCTTTCTGAGGTGCTCCAAGTGCATTCTAGAAACCATCTGCATATGTTATTTTATTGCTATGCTTCATAAATCAATATTATGTAGAAACATCTATAATTTCATATTGTATTGGAAATAGGATAGCCACAGTATTGCACATTTGAGGTCCTAATGACACCAGTGGTACGGTACTTACATTTTAAACATTTTATTGGGCAGCTTGAGGTTATTTGGTTTATAAAACCCCCAGACTGTTTCCTCACAAAGACCTGGGGTTCTGACCTAGTAAAGTTCAGGCTGCTGAAGGCAGGGGAGGAGTCTTGCTTCCACTTGCTAACAGATAAATAGTAGAAAACATTAGTGGAAGCTAAAGTTCTAAATGCAGGTGGCTGTATATAACCAATAGAGCTAATAATAAGTAAAGATGTTTTTAAATATGTGAACATGATGTTGCAAAATAACTTCCATTAAATGTACAAGGGCCCAACAAGGGGAAACAGGGTACCATAATCATAAGCATAAGCACAGAAAAACATCAGCCATCTAACAACCGATTCCTGGTTCGGGGCTATGGTACTGTGGTGTACTATACCATGTTACTAATTTTATTGAGTATCTCTCTCATTTGTATCATCATCCTACCCTGAATCTGAACAGGATATATGTCAGAAATTGTAAGAACAATTCCCTTAGATATTTCTCCCTACCTTATCTCTTTCAGAAGGTTTTGCCAGGTCAGAGGATATTGTAGAAGATGTTTTATTGTCCATTTTCTTTCTTTTTGGTGCAAATCTGTATCAAGGCTTTTGGCTTCACAGAGATACCTGACAAGCCCACAGTTCCTGATATATAGATTATTTCAAGTTGCCCTCCAGTTTTATGTAGTTAAATCAACAAGGCCAAGGGCTTCAGACATATAAGGAATTTTTCCATTGCCTAAATTTTGGTTCCCCAAGGGTCAGCACTGGGTCTGGTCTTGTTTAACTTCTTCATCAATGACCTGGATGTAGGGGAAAAGTCCGCCCTCAGCAAGTTTGCTGATGATAAGAAGCTGGGAGGAGTGGCTGACACACCAGAAGGCTGTGCTGCCATTCAATGAGACCTGAACACGCTGGAGAGTTGGACGGAAAGGAACCTGATTAGGTTCAACAAGAGCAAGTGTAGAGTCCTTCACCTGGGGAGGAATAACTGTACAGGTCAGGGGCTGACCTGCTGGAGAGAAGCTCTGAGGAAAAGGACCTGGGTGTGCTGGTGGACAGCAGGCTGGCCATGAGCCAGCAGTGTGCCTTTGTGGCCAAGAAGGCCAGCAGTACCCTGGGGTACATTAAAAAGAGTGTGGTCAGCGGGTTGAGGGAAGTTCTCCTCCCCCTCTACTCCGCCCTGGTGAGGCCACATCTGTAGTACTGTGTCCAGTTCTGGGCTCCCCAGTTCAAGAAAGACAGGGATCTTCTGGAGAGAGTCCAGCGGAGGGCCCCAAAGATGATTAGGGGCCTGGAACATCTCCCACATGAGAAAAGGCTGAGAGAGCTGGGACTCTTCAGCCTGGAGAAGAGAAGACTGAGAGACATCTTCTCAATGTCTATAAACACCTGAAGTGCAGGGGCCAAATGGATGTGCCCGGGCTTTTTTCAGTAGTACCCAATGACATGACAAGGGGCAATGGGCAAAAACTGGAATACCGCAAGTTCCATACAAACCTAAGGAAAAACTTCTTTACTGTGAAGGTGACAGAACACTGGAATGGGCTGCCCAGAGAGGCTGTGGAGTCTCCATCTCTGGAGATGTTCAAAACCTGCTCAACCTATTGTAGGGAACTTGATTTGTCAGGGGGGTTGGACTAGATGATCTCCTGAGGTCCCTTCCAACCCCTACGATTCTGTGATTCTGTGATCTGAGATGTCTTTCCTCATCCTCAACTGCTGTTCCCAAGCAGCTCATCTGCCAGCCCCAAACGAAGAACTTAGTCTCGCTTACGCACCATGTTTGGGTACTCGAAATTCTTAATCACTCTTTATGCAAAAACAATCTCCTTCAGTGTTCTGTCAGTATTATTGTATAAGCCTAGCATAAGCTCCTGTTTAGACTAGACAAAAGTGACAAATCAGAATGAAGGATACAGGATGTGGTCTAATATTCCAGGCCATTCACCACAGAATACCTCCTGTTTCTATGGATATCGCTCTTGCTTATTTTTTCTCAGTACTTGTGTGTTATTTCATCTGCTTCTCTCACAAATACAGAAGCCCTGCACAGAAAGCATTCAACCCTTTGATTTCCCTTCAGAATTCATGCCATCCCAGTGCAGCCTGGCATTTGGCCTGCATCTTTGGCGACAACTCTTGAGACAAATACTTCACAAAAGTCTGAATGCTCTTTTATACTTCATCTTACTCCAGCAACTCAAGCACTCACTAGTTTCAAAAAGAGAAGACCAACATGCTGAAATACTTTTACAAACCATAGGGGTAGTATCTTTGGTGTGATTATACAGTCCAGAGTTTCTCAGATATAAAAAAAAGAGATTTATCAATCTGAGCAGTATGTACACCACTGTGTATTTATTTTGCACAAGTCATGGTTAAGCTACTAAGAAAAAAAGAATTATAAATCTTTCGTTTTCCTGGTTTGGCCCAACCAGCTGTGTCTAGGTGCCTTGGAAATTATGTCAGTTGGGGTAAGAAACTGATGATGAAAACAGCTATTTCTCTAATACAATTCAGTTGTAAATTCAGAAGCTCCAGTTGCTGCTGTGTAAGATCTGTTACCCTGGACAACACAGGCAACTCAGTGAAGGATTTCAGAACAGGAGAAGGAAAAATCAACTACATATAACTGATCACAAGACTCCATGATAACTCCAGTGATATAACAATCCTTCTCCTTAGTTACGTGGGGAAATGAGCTTGTATGACACCCTAGAAGCCTAGAAACTTGTTCTTTCCTGCAGCTGCAGACATTGCTGTCCTATTTCTACCCCATCACAATTCTTGTTTTTGAATACTTTCACTGTTAACACTCTCACCTGTCCTCTCATTATACTTCTTCTCCCATGATAATACTATGCAATTCCTTCTGAAGCTTCACAAGCCAAAAAGCAGTTAGATATCCTAACAAGTTTTCTTCTATTACTTTTCTCTGTCCACTGTACTACATGTTCTCATGTTCTCTAACACAAAGATGATTCTGGTACAGCTGTAAGAAAAGGTTTTTCACTGTGGGCCTTTTCAGCAGAGGCAAGTCACAAAGTGGAAGCTGCCTCACACTGCTAGAGGTTATTTAAGCAGCAGGTTAAAGCATTAGGTTCTTGTTAATGGGACAAGTCAGCTCCTAGTGTACATGCTGCAAATTTTCCTTTCCAGGTTTCATTGATCATGTAGGGAGCTCAGTCCTCTAATGTAGCTTGTGAAGCTAAATATTTAATGTTAAATGTTGTGAATAACTTTGTGTATGTGCAAAGTAATTATTGCAAATCCTACAATTTAAATTAGTTATGTGCATAAGAAAACATTCAGTTATGTTTTGATTAATTTTTTTAGTGTCAGAGTTTCCAGATACCATTTTCCTTGCCTAATAAACACTGGTGAATCAGTGTTTGTTTTTTCCATTTTTCTTTGAATAAAGATGTCTTTTGCAAAAGCTGTGCATTGCTTTGTAGTAATGCGGATCACAATATAGGAAAGAAAAAAAAAGAATACATGACTGTAAAAACTCAAGTATAAAAGAATCTTATGTAAACACTTTTATCTTCGTGGCACTTGTCTTTTGTTTTCATTTTATAGCTGTAAAAACAATAATTCTCTCCTCTAATTTGAATATAAAATAGTTAGAGGAGGAAGGTCTGAAAAGCAACCACAAAATGGAGCGATATTCTTCAAAAGTAAGCTTTTGGAAGATGTATTTTAGTTTTTTAGTTTTTTTCTTCCTTAGGGATATTTACTTATGGTTTTTATATTGATGTATATTTCTGCCTTTAACATCTGATTATATAAGAATTGTAGTGAGTATGATTCTTGAAGTCTTGAGGCTGAAATTAAATTGAAGAAAAGTGTTTCTTAAGTAAGTTATGTCTGGTATCTACATACTGTTTACCATCTGCCTGAATTAACTTTGCTTTAGTAGTATCTTTCCTTTTGATGCTTTAGAGTTTCTAATTTTTTTTTTAATATCTACTTTATCATGTAAAAATACTATAAAATTTATTTAATTGGCGTGGTTTTAGGCTGGGTCAGAGCTAGGTTTTCTTCTTAGTAGGTAGAATATCACTGTGTTTTGTTTTCAGTATGTGATTTGTTAGGAGAAGGAACATACTAATATTTTCAGTTGTCACTGGAAGTCAAAGGACTTCATGTTTTGCTAGTCAGCAGGTGCAAGTTCTGGGAGGCACAAGGAATATTACAATTAATATTCCAAATATTAATTATATTCCTAATGTAGCCAAATTGGCATTTGGATATGCGAATGGGATACTTCATATCATATAACGTCATGTTCGGTATATTAATGAGGGTTTCACTCTCATTTGGGCTCTCTCTCTTCTGCGATTGAGGTTTCAGTTTTCAAGGTTGTCATGCCTCTGGGATCATTATCCAAGAACAGGCTGGGTTTGGTCAGCAGGTGGTGAGCAATTGCACTGTGCATCACTTATTTGTGTATTTTATTTTTACTATTAACACCATTGTTTTAATATGATATTTTGCCATTATTATTGTCATTATTATTTAAAGTTCTATTTTATTTCAATATTAAATTGCTCTTATCTCAATGTACAAGTCTCCTTACCCTTACCTCTCCAATTTTCTCCCCTGTTCCTTAAAGGGAGGGGACAGTGAGTGGCTGTGTTTGGCTACTAGCCAAGTGAAACTACCACGGTCATAAGAAAACCTAAAATAAACCTTTTGTATAAATAGAGATAGAGGGAATGCTTATCTACATGGAAGAGGAATGAAGAACATTTTATATTCTGAGGAACCTCTTTCAGTTTGAACATATCTAGATGCTATCACAGCAACTTCCAAGATGAAATATTGTCACAGGCATTTTCATGGAGTTCCATGATATGAAAATATGTTTCCATGGCTGAGTGACACATGATGTCACTAGATGTGCTGTTCAGACAAGAGCCTCATCTCAGGGCAGTAAATGAGGCTCTAGGTTGTCTCCATGACTGGCAATATCAAGCATCTTGCTAAAGGCTTAGTTTGAAAACTCTTTTAGTTTTGTTAAGTCCACTGTTGTGCATTAAAATCACTGTCACTATTCAATTTTATTTTGAGGGTACCTGGCAAAATGAGAATTCTTAATGTATGTGAAAAAGCATATTCAATGAACAGAGAAAGCTAAGGGATAAAAACTTTGTGTTGATTACCCTGGAAATTCAAGATACATTTTCCATCTCACTGAAGTGAACTGTCAAGATTTACAAGCAATACAGAAATCAGTATCTCAAGCTTTTTGCACTTCAGACTAGCTTGAGCTGGATAAAGGGATCTGACATTTCATATCTCATTCTACCTGCTATCAGAGGGTCCTCTAATGTCAGAGAACTGTGTGATTTGTACCATATGGGCTTGCAAACTGAAAGTTACTGCAATGTCTTAATGGATGTAGAAAACTGCATTATCATAAGCATTCCCGAATATTGTAGTCATGTGAGAAGATATGATATTAGACAAATTTTGCAGCATTTCTTAGCAAAAAATTGTTTTAATATCGGTGAAATTCAGTACATTTAGTGAAATTCCTTCGTACCATTTCACCTAATACAGGATTAAAAAAATAAAATAAAATTAAAGAATTCACACATATATGAAAAGGGTTGATTTACATCTAAGAAGAATAGTAAAAGCCTTTTCATAATAGTGCTAAAAATGTCTTAAAGTTGTATACTGCTCATATTTCATGGCACACATAGCATAGAAAACATATATTGTGTTGAAATATGAGCACCATGGCCATAAGAAATTAATAAAGTAAGCTCAGGAAGTCTTTATTATGTAATATTTTATATTTTATTTTACTATGTTTTCCTAGAATATAAATAACCAACAAAGATGTTAATTGCATGAATCTGAGGATGGGAAAGGATGTCAGGACATTATGACCTTCATCTATTCCTGGTTGGTATATATTAAGTAGTTTTGTTAATCCTGTCAGCAGAAATGAGCTCATACGTGCTTCAGCAGAAATTCCTAGTGGTAGTACAACCAACAGGGAAATATCATTTAAAGAAAACACGATGAGGTAAATGTGAATACATAAATGGACTTCTTGACTGAAATAATAAAGGCCAGATCCAATAAAGAGCTTAGTAATATAGGGTTAAATACAGCAATTTGTAAATTGTAGATGAGAGACTTCTGAGTGGCTGCTAAACCCAAAATGCATTTTATACTAAAAGTCAATTTATGAATATAGGCCTAAAGTAGATTATGGGCCTCTGTCATCATAGTCAACTTTACCTGTTAGATACCAAAGTCAAATTCCTTATACACATGCCTTGAAGAAGAATTCAAGGCTCCCAGAGAACTCATTGAAATGATACCTAGCAAATTTTGACAGCAAATACTTCAAGTAACATCTCAGAGGCGATTTTCTAGATCACAATTTCCATCATAAAACTTTAAGCCCACTCAGATCCTTTTTCTTGGATCTGGCTCTACATTTCCATTTACTGAAATATAATAAAGAGAAATTAATTGAGACATTGGCCTCACAGCAAAGGTAGTACAACATAAAATATTGGTATTAACTTAGTGTCTTTTACTGAGGGCCACTTACAACAAAGCCTGGTAGATTCAGAACCATAAAAACTCTTAGTAGAGTAATGCTTCTTCTCCATAAAGAGTCCAGTAATAGTGTTACAAGCTATAGTGCTTTTGATCATTATTGTAAAACACTGCAGTATCTTTTCATAAAGGCTAGTGCTTGATTCACCACTCTGTAACATCAGCTTTTATGTCTCTGTAACGACTCTAAGGGTTTTCTTTTTCAATTAATTTAATACTCATGGCAGGTGCCAGGTTGCAGAATCCAAGGCTCATTACTCAGTCACAGAAGTAATTTCTCAAAGTCTATAGGTTTTCTCACTGCTCAGCAGATGACCTTGCCCCGTTTGGTCTTTATATGTTGTTGGTGTAATTCAAGCTGCCTGAGATAGAAACATGAAACACTGAGGAGTCAAACTGGAAAACCCGTATCTGTGTCCCTGGAATGCTTTTTACATTGGCCTATCAATTTTCTTAATAGGAATAAGAATGACAACCACAATAATAGTTTAAACATATCTTAGCAGCAGAAACCAGAACCCGTTGATATATATTTTTTAAGTTACACGAATTAGCCACCAGGCACTTATACTCATGTTGTATCTGACTGCATCGTGGGCCATTTTTAACAAGCAGGCATAGAAAGTTCTCCACAAATATATCCCATGCTCTATTAGATAGGCCTTTGGATGCCTGAAATGGGGACACAACCTGTAATTAATGTCTTCTGTTTCCTAGGCAGGCGGTCCCATCAGAGCCTATCATAGAGTTATTGAGTTTCACCAAAAGTATTAACCATCCAGCATCAGATTAGGGACAACTGAGGGGTTACTAAAGCAGCAGAGTGGACTAACATATTTCCTCTTTGCTCTGTATACCAATGGAACAGCATACACTGAACATAGGCACTAGGTCATCTTCTCCAGAATACTAGTGTCAACTGAGAAACATTATTTCTCTCCAATGACATGGACTCTGTGTGTGTGTTTGCATGTGTGTGTGTGGAGGGGAGGCAGTTAAGTCAAAAGACTACAGTTTTGCAGGGAAAGTGACTTAGTTATGCTTCTAAGCTAGGTGAACTCTTTGTACCTCAAAAATAATAAAAAAGAAGTAGGAGGCATATGAGATCATTTTATCCTCTGTTGAGCTCTAGTGACATAGAAAATACAGATTATAATCTTTTTAGAGGGTTTAAAACCTATTTATGAAGTTAAGAAATTAATCTATTGCATATTAGTTAGGAGCTAACTGCAGTGTATCTTATTTATCTGTATTTGTTGAACTTATGAAATACTTCCATATTTAGAAGTAAGAGGAAAAGTATTTCATATAAGCCTTTTTTTTTCTTGCTAACATTTCATTTGTGTATGCTTATATATATGTGTGTGTTTGTGAAATATATATACACACATGATTAATTTTCAGTATTATGAAAAAGATATATAACAATAATAATGTCAATTGGAAAAATGAAACTCATTTTGAAACTGCTAACTTGTATTTTTAACTGTTTGATATTTGGTCACAAGGTGGCCAAAATTTGTCCTGGTCATTCATTTCTGAAGATCCAATGTGGCTATTGGACTGAAAAAGAATGTACTTTTACAGGCATAATAATCATAGCATTATAGAATGGTTTGAATTGGAAGGAGAAAAGAAGGCTCCAGTGAGACCTTATTGTGGCCTTTCAATACTTGAAGGAGGCCTATAAGAAAGATGAGGACAGACTTTAACAGGATCTGTAACAACAGGACAAGGGGTAATGGTTTTAAACTAAAAGAGAGTAGATTTAGACTATCAGATATAAGGAAGAATTTTTTTTTTACAATGAAGATGGTGAAACACTGGAACAGGTTAACCAGAGAGGAGGTAGGTGCCCAATCCCTGGAAACATTCAAGGTCAGATTGGACAGGGCTCTAAACAACCTGATCTAGTTGAAGATGTCTCTGCTCACTGCAGGGGGGCTGGACTAGATGACCTTTAAAGGTGTCTTCCAACCCAAATAATTCTATAATTCTATAAGTATGTGTATTTTACCCTACACATGCAAGTTTTTCATTGATTGCAAGGAGAAGCTAGAATGACTAGCTCAGATAGTCACTCATAAGAGGTGTCACTAGTGAATCTCATCAGCTCCCAACAGATCAGGTTCTCATAGGTAGTGTCATGATCATATAAGCCAAAACACTGAGTACAGCACCAGCCACATAGCCAGGCAGTCACCTGTATAGTTTGTCCCTTCCTAACGTCCATCTTCTGACTGGGAGGCTAGAGGAGAACATTACCCTTGCACCATATCCTTTTAACATTGCTCTGAGAAACATATAGTCTCTTTCGATGGCTCTAAGTTGCTCATCACAGAATCATTGGATCATACGTGAAATAGTAGGAATGGATGATAATCCACAGGCTTCACAAGGCTCATTAGCTTCCTAGTGACATCGTGAAAGTGAGCTCCAGGTAGGCAACACATTTCTCTAGAAAAATCATCTGGATGGAAATGAGTGGTTCAATGCCTATCAGTAAGGAATCTCCAATTGCTAATAATTTATGTCTTTTTCTGATGGTATTGGTTCTAATGTGGCTGGGAAGCTGGATCAGCTTTGCATAGTTAGCTTCCCCTGGATCCTGTCACTCATGTGCTCTTCATTCTCTACCACCAGAGCACCATATCCAGTCTGCAGGGGCAATTTAGGACAAGGAAGGGGGACAATTCTTCATTCTGCCCTAAGCAGAGACAAGAGTCCAGTCTCCTTTATCTCATAGCTTACTTGTTTCAGTCAGCTTGAGGTTGAATTCAGTCTTAGTTTCCCCTTGCACAGCCTTAAGGCAGGGTTGTTGCCAGTCTGGGACAGTGTGCAATACCTAATTAATACAGTGTGTGTATTAATCTCCTGCTTGTATTCTTAGATACTGAAATGCTCGTTGAGCTCCACTTGTACCACAGCTATTTGTTTGCTGGGCACAGTAGCAGCTATGACATCCACTGTTGCCTTCAGGTGCTAGGGGGACTTCCAGGTGCTGGAGCTCCATGCAACCTGAGCTCTGGACAGCTGTTTCATAATAATAATTTCTGCCTAGATGAACATACAAAAAATAATTTTCAAATATTTATATAATGAAGAACACATATAAATGTGACTTACTTATCAGGCACGTAGTCTAACTGCATTACATGCTAAACCTGCTTTTGATAACTAACATCTTCTGTGCGTGTAATCAGAATATTTGTTTCAGTTTTTGAACTACTTCAGTAACTAGTTTATTTAAACTTAAAAATAAACAAACAAACAAATTTAAACTTAGAAAGCAAGAAGGCTTTTCCAGTGTATTAGAAAACCTACATGAGATAAATCAATATTTATTAATTTTAAATTCTTCAAGGATGCGATGACCAGAAACAATCACTTCAGCACAGTAACTAAAGATAATAGTCTCTTTCTTTAATAACTTAGTTATTTTTAAATGCATGTAGGTATTGTTTATCCTAAAAGGCAATTAAAAAATAGAAAAAAACTCAGTCTTTTTTTAGAAAAAATGATAAATAATAAAGAGAAAAAAGTTGCCATTTTTAAATAGTTTTTTTAAACTTAAAACTGAAAATAGTTTTTCAACTTGTTGATTTAAATAATTACTAAAATTGTTCAGTGAACTTAAATAAAATTAATCTTTCCTACTTTAAAGTAATTATAAGTTGAAAGATTCTTTGTAACAATTACACTAAAAAGTATTAGTTAAATGCCTAGTTGTTCTATGGCACTCTTCCTAAACTGTTTACCAAAATGTATTCTATACAGAAATTATGTAAGCTTATATAAAAGAAAGCTTTCGTTATGTTTTGTTATTCCCTGAGTTGTTTATTATTATATTGTATTAAAAGATTTTTTTTATAAACTTCATTTGGCTTTTACCAGCCTTATATTCTTATGGTTGTCTTCTAACCTACATCTGAAAACAAGCACCAGGAGACCTATCATCTCAGCAATGCACTCAGCAAAAGCTGAAGATCTTAAGAACTTAAGAGTTTTAACAATGCAAAGTAATCAAGTAATCAATTGCTCATTTAATTAGATTTTTCCTAATTCAAGTAAAATTAATTAATGTAATGCTATATCTTATTCCTACAGTGAGGAGGGGGTTGTGAAGAAAATTTCCTGTTCGGGGCTTGAAACAGTTGGAGACTTCACCAGTCTCATGTGAGTACAATTTTATGTAAAAAGCTTCTAACTTAAGGGAATTCAGAAACAAGAGGACAGAAGTGGTGGGTCCAGAACTAGAATCAGTGTTTTCCAGAGAGACAGAAATTAAGAGGGAAAGAATGCACTGAGAAGACACTTACCCCATCTCTGAGGACCATAACTTACATAGAAATTGCTGATTACTAAAGCTTTGAAGAGATGTGAGTAGTTCAGAATTACAAACAGGGCCTGTCGATTTCATATAGCTTAGGTAGGTAACACAGTTTGCCTGGAATTATAAAGTAAGTTAGGGACAGAATCAAAACTGAGCCAATATCATAGGAGACCCAAGACTTGGGGTCTAATGTAAAATCTAGTGATTGTCATATTGGAAAGAGAAATATAACATCTGATCCAGGGTCACCGGCCTTTTTTCTCAAATGTTTTTGTCTATAGTTGCTTATTTGAAACAGCAGTTAGAAACATAAATAGTAATTTTGATCATTTTCGTGTTTGCTGTGAAAAGGGCACCAGGCTAGAAATACACAAATACAGTGTTATTACAGGAATTGTTACAGGAATACAGCAAGCCACAGGTCCTTCCACACACAGTTGCCCATTGCATCCTTCCCATTACTTTTGGTCTTCTTAATAACTTCTACAAGAAAGATCATGGCTGATACACCAGAAGTCTGTGCTGTCATTCAATGAGATCTGGATAAACTGGTGAGTTGGACAGAGAGGAACCTGATGAAGTTCAATAAGGGCAAGTGTAGGGTCCTGCACCTGGGGAATAATAACCCTAGGCACTAGTACAGGTTGGGGATTGACCTGCTGGAAAGCAGCCCTGAAGAGAAGGATCTGAGAGTACTGGTGGATGACTAGTTGACCACGAGCCAACAATGTGCCCTTGTGCCCAAGAAGGCAAATGGTCTCCTAGGGTACATTAAGAAGAGTGTGACCAGTAGGTCAAGGAAGATGATCCTCCCCCTCTACTCTGCCCTGGTGAGGCCACATCTGGAGTATTGTGTCTAGTTCTGGTGCCCCCAGTTCAAGAGAGAGTTCACTGGAGAGAGTCCAGTGAAGAGCTACTAAGATGATTAGGGGCCTAGAGCATCTTTCTTATGAGGATAGATTGGGAGAGCTGGGTCTGTTTAGCCTGGAGAAGATAAGACTGAGAGGGGACCTTATTAATGTTTTTAAATATCTAAAGAGCGGGTGTCAAGAGGATAGGACCAGTCTCTTTTTAGTTCTGGCCAGTGATAGGACAAGGGGTAATGGGCATAAGCTGGAACACAAGAGGTTCCTCTTAAACATGAGGAAAAGCTTCTCTACGGTGAGGATGACAGAGCACTGGAACAGGCTGCCCAGAGAGGTTGTGGAGTCTCCTTCTCTGGAGATATTAAAAACCCACCTGGATGCTGTCCTGTGCAACTTATTCTAGGTGAACCTGCTTTGGCAGAGGGTTGGACTAGATGATCTTCAGAGGTCCCTTCCAACCCTTACCATTCTGTGATTCTGTGTGTAATCTTCATCTTTTGACATGGAGTTTTGTTATAGAGGGGGAATGGAAACACTAGTTCTGACTCAGGCCACTATATAGTAAAAATAAAAAAAAAATAAAAAAGAGGACTTTCAGAGGGAAGTAGAGAATATTTAATGGGATTGTGTCCCACTACTGTCTTACACAGTTACAAGAGTCTAGTTTGCAAAGACTTTCTCTTTCTGACCTCCAGATCAGAAGCCCAAACTCACTCTTAAACACAATGAAAGAAAAGGGAAAAATAAAGTAAAACAAAACAGCAAACTGGTCCTGTTCCTTCTACTTTCCCATGCTTCAAACCATGTTTCACCTAACAGTTCTAACAAAACTGCCATTCCTTATTAAATGACTACTGAATGTGTAGGAAATCATTTTACATTATCACCAAGTAGCAATTTTTGTAATTTCTATGAACATGACCCAGAACAAAAATCAGTTCCAGATCTTACCTTTTGACTTGTCCTTTAAGATCTAACCAAAATTCTGCCAATGAGGATAGTATTAATTGGAAAAAGAAATCAGTTTCTCAGCCTAGACTGCTTTTCTCGGAAGACCATTATAGAACTGTCCATAGGAAAAAAAAAAAAAAAAAAGAGTTGGATTGCTTCATCTGTCTGCATAGTAGTTAGTCAAATATTCAACTGGAACAAGATGCAAAAGATCAAATTTCTGAGTTAACTTAAATAATTGATTCCTTAAACAATAACTTTTAGCCCCTCCCAAAAAAAACAAAGAGGAAAAAAAGGCTATTCTTGATTTAATACTAAGTAACGTATAGGTGTTGTCTTTTAATATTATTTAAGAGAACAGCTTAAAGTATGTCCACATTCAACATGTTCTGGAAAGAGACCTTATCTAAATTTAGAAAGTGCACTTTTTCAAAAGCTTACAAAACATGAAGAAGCTTGTCAAGAATTCCCCGACATCAAAGGAGAAGAAATTCAAAACGATGAAGTCTATTTAAAGACTATATCATGCAGTTATAGACATGCTTTCTTTTATATAACATAGACATGGGAAGGTCAAGAAAAGCATAATAAAATTTGAGTGGTAAACCTAACAACTCACTGAAGTAGAAGGTAGTAACTGCAACAGAACAGGACATTATACATCAGGTAAACCATTTTTTTTGGTGTTTGGGTTTGGGGTTTTTTTTGTTTGTTTATTTGGTTTGCTTTGGTTTGCTTTGTTTTTATTTGATTTGGTTTGGTTTGGTTTGGTTTGGTTTGGTTTGGTTTGTTGAGGTTTTTTTTTACCATAATGCTGCCTACATATCCACCTTCTACAAATATGAAATTCATACTGACTTAGTTGAACTGATTGAACTTTTGTGTGGCCAAAATTAGTTGCATAGATCAGAAAAATACTAATGTTGTTCTAGTATTAAAATACATGAGGATGATAAAAGGAAAGTTTTGTCACCCCTGGTGAGGCCACATCTGGAATATTGTGCCCAGTTTAGGTCCCCGCAGTTCAAGAAGGACAGGGAACTGCTTGAAAGAGCCCAGCACAGGGCCACAAAAACAATTAAAGAAGTGGAACATCTCCCTTATGAGGAAAAGCTGAGGGAGCTGGGTCTCTTTAGCTTGGAGAAGAGGAGACTAAGGGGTGACCTCATTAATGTTTATAAATATGCAAAGGGCGAATGTTAGGAAGATGGAGCCAGGCTCTTCTCAATGATGTCCAATCATAGGAAAAGGGGCAGTGGGTGCAAGCTGGAGCATGGGAGGTTCCATGTAAACATAAGGAAAAAAAAAAATCACTGTGAGAGTGACTGAACACTGGAACAGGCTGCCCAGGGAGGTTTTCGAGTCTCCTTCTCTGGAGACATTCAAAACCCACCTGGACGTGTTCCTGTGTGACCTACTGTAGGTGATCCTGCTCTGGCAGGGGGGTTGGACTAGGTGATCTTTCGAGGACACTTCCAGTCCCTAACATTCTGTGATACTGTGATTCTGTGTGAATGAAAATCAGCTTGCTTTTCTCTAGTGTCTGGAAAATTGTCTGGAATTTACAGGAAAAGAGGAAATGCAAAAGTTAAATACAAAGAAAATAAAATATGTTTCTTGACTCTGCAAGCTCCACCATTTCTGACATTGACCAAAAATGAAGTGAGCAGATGCTGTCCTTTCCTTGGTAGCACTGACTCCCTGGTTTCTCTATTGGTATCAGGGGGAAAGAACTACAGGAAGTTACCTGCAGAAGCAGCTAGCAGAGGCAGGATTTTTTAACATCTAAGAAAAGGAAAAGACATTAATAGGGAAAAGTGTTGATCCTTTTTCTCTTGTTGCTGTTATTTGGTGAGCTACATGGTTTGGTTGGGTTTTTATCTGACTCGGCTGAGACAGTTCAGATCAAAACTATGAGCTATACTATTTCACATCAGTTAGCGATAGTTTCCAGCTAACGACAGCTGAAGGGTTAGTTCTCACCAACCCACACATTTTTTCCATTATACAGCCGGCTCTTCCCATTATCTTATGTGGGGAAGTACAGGAGAAGAGGGAGGAGATAGAAAATCCTCTTTCCTGTGCACTTACCTTCAGGGAAATCATGCATTTTTAAGGAACTTTTCAACAGTGTCTTATGGAACATGGAAAATGAGCAGACCAGAAGAAATAAAAAACCCCTTTTCCTAAGTCTTGATTACATGTTATTCATGATGAAAAGCTGGCCAGCATTATGAAGAAAGTAAAAACCAGTTCTTCTTTGGCTAAGAAGAAATTTTCAGACTGAGCACAAGACCAAAATGGTAGTTAAACTTTCCTCTTGTTTCCAGGCTCCAGAAAATGTACAAGCTGTTTCCCAGAAACAGAAATTACCAAAGTTCCACTATTCATACAGTGGCCTGCTAAGAAGTATTTGCAAGTTTTTGCAATCCTTGCTTTGGTAAGACTTCCATATTTCAGTTAAACCCTGAGACTTAAGGTAAAATAAATTCATATTGGAAGAATTATTGTTCTCTAAGTTAAAAATGTAAAATAATCAGAGCTGACAATGGATTATAATGCATGAAGATACAAACTGAGACACATCTTTCCCCCTTAATAGCAAAACATTTCAAACCATCATTAAATCTTTTTCTTTTTAATTTTTTCTCTCTTTTTTTTTTTTTTTTTTTGTCATACAGGAGTTCAGGTTGTTATTGTTTAAGAACCTGTATTTTACATAACAAGAAAAATGTTATCAGCCACATCAGTACCCCATATCTGATAATCAAATGTTTTCACATCAAGTGAGATTATACAGCGGTGTGATTTGAATAATTAAATATATTTATTTAAATAAACATAAAATAGATCTGGGGGGATGAAAAGGACAACTGTAATGTCACTGTATCAAAATAAAATGAGATCATTACCACCATAAACTGCAGGAATAGAGGAGGATGAAAACCAACAGTTCAGCCATAATGATTTCATTAGGATAGATATGTGGACAGATGAAAGGGAAAGATCACTAACAGATTGCTAGTGAAACAGAAAGAGAGTGAAAGCAGCTGAATGTGGTAATACTCAGAGAAATGAAAGTAGAAATTATTCAGAAAATAAATATAAACTAAATCTTTTTCTCTGTTTAAGGCAGGGTACAAGCAAAAGATAAAATACACGTTTTATCAATTCACTTCAGAGTCATTGATCTCTTTTGAGCATTGAGCCTAATGAGGCAAGGAGAAAATTGTAGTGGGTCTTGCATGTGTGTATTGTTGGGCTTGGAATATTGTGTAGAACTAAAGTGTATTTTCTGTAGAAAAGTCTTCTAAATAATGGCAGGATTCTAGTACAAATAAGTTTATGAATATAATTTTATAATGAAGAATTCCTGAGCTGCTTTAACTTTAAAGAAACATACATTATGTCAACTCCACAAACATGCACACCTTTTTAAAGTAGAGAAATATTATTTATGAATATCAATTCAGATAAGTCATTTGTGGGGGGCATGTTTTATATAGATGACAAGATGAAATTAAAGACTTTCCTATCCTCTGAGTAACTGCTTATTACTTAATTCAGTGTTCTGCAGGTCTATATGTCTTTACAATGCATTTGGAAATCATCAGTAATAGTACTGTTGCATGTAAAGTGAAGGGGTCTGTATGTATTATAATTATGAATGCCAATTCTGCGATTTTTCACACATTTATAAATGATAGTATTAGATTATATATATAAACTAAGCAGTGATGTTCTTTATATATTCAACAGCATGATTAAGATGTCTCTTAAAAAGCAAACTAGAAAGCAAATTATTGAGTGGGAAGTCACCTAGAGAATAGCCAATAGGAAGTGCTAAGTGCAAGGATATTTCTGAACTGTCACTGCTTTCTGGAGATTATGCTACTTTTCTCAGTAGAGACTGTGTTTTACTTAAACAGGTACCTAACCAAGTAGTGTTTACTATCTGTAACCATGAGTGAATTAAAAACAAACAAAGAAAAAAAGAAACAGTTAAGAACCAGTTACAGCTGTGCACATCTATGCCCCTTTTCATTAGAACTATTAATGTTTGCTTATTTGTAGATAAAGCAGGGATAGAGCCCAGACTTAAACACTATCACAAGATAGTTCATTCTTTTAGGCTTCTAGCATGCATGCTTCCTAGACTGTTTTTATCCAAACCAGTGCCCATCTACAATCCAGGATGTAATTTGAGTTGGCACAATTTCTGGCAGAAATTATGGACAGAATCGTTGTTTTGAGAAGGGAGAGGATCTAATACAATATGAACACAAAGCATTTAGTATTACTCTAGGGCACAACCAGACACCTTTCATGTCCTCATGCCAGAGTTCAAAACTCAATATAAGTAAATTAAGTTTTCTATATAAACCAAGTATTGCTAGTAAAAGTTTCCTTTTGTGTAGTCTTATTCTTTTCAGGACATATTAACTGGGATTAACAGTTACAGCGTGACAAAATCTCAGGGAACTTTTGAAAGCTTTTGTGCATATGTAACTGTAGCAGCATGAATATTCATGTCCAGGATGCCATGGTGTATGATGCTGTATGAACACTGCTAACAATCTCAGTTCCCTTGATATTTCAGTAGTCTATTGTTTCATTTTCTTCAGTTATACTTCTCAAACTATTGCTCAGTGCCAATCAAAATTCTTCAGGAACCTTCAGCATTAACCTTGACAGACCTTTCTTTGGAAGTAGAAAATTAGAAGCTTTGTGACTTACCTCATACCCACAAGACCTAGAATAGTTGATTTTTTTTAAGCAATACAATGGGAATGCAGATAGTCATGCCACTGAGTATATGCACACTCTCCGGACTGCTTCTTTTGCACATCTTGTTTGTTCAAATCCCATTTTTCCCACCTACATTTTCCCTGGCCACTTTGTCATTATGTCAATTACTAACTGACAGAGTGATATGTGTGACATAAATCTAGAACTATGTGCACTTCATCGGCTCTATTATTTTAATGTCAAAATGCAGGTATAAGAAAAACAATAACATGAAATTTGGATTTTCATTCCCTCATAACTAAAAGGGGAAAAGTCAGGAGTACCTGCAAAAATTACATATCTTTTCAGGTTATTTTTTCCTCATATGAATAGGGAATTTTGTTCAATAACAAAAAAAAAATGTCTATGACATATTTCTCATGTGACTTTATAGTACCCGTAATTCCTTTATAATTTTGCAGTTGATAAGAAGGAAACAGGCACAACAGACTTCCTGTTGAAGCTTTTTATTATATTAATTGTGTTATTTTGTCTGATTGCTCAGAACTTCTGCCTTTCATACATACTTTCTGTTAAAAGCAACTGGCTTTAAATCGCTATTATTACTGAGATAAAATCTACACTGATTAAGTGACAATTGTGCAGCTACATTTATCGGTGCATATGAAAAAAATGATTGTCCTATAATTCAGTAACTACTGAAATCACCAGCCTCAGTGATAGGTGGATTAGTTATTTTAATATGTAGGTAAACCTAAGATTTTCTTTTCTTTTTATCCAACACAAAGTGTCCTTTGAATCTGTCAGGGCTTTTAGGACCCAATGTGTATAAAATTAAGAGAATTTTAATTTTCTCGCATAGCTAAGTTTTCAAAGGAGCAAAACAATGGTGTTCTGCTATTGTCTACTTAACAATGGCAACAAAACAAATGAAGATGAAGACATGTGCTTCAGCAACCTGGACAAAAGCATGCATAGAACAGGGAGTCTGCATTTTGGCCAATAGTAGATGACAAGTCTTGCGTATCATACCTGAAATACTATTATTAGATTGGGAAAACGGAGGTTTACTGAACATGTTACAATCCTATCTTCATTTTCCTGTATGAACGTATATCATACAGTGACATGAAAAGGCTCTGATAATGTTTAAAGTACAGTAATTATCAGAGAAAAACATAACTCTTTTTCCAAATAGGAGACCTGTCCAGAAACAGAATAACCCTAAGCAGACCAATAATGGTCCACAAACTGTTTGAGCTCAGAATCCAACCAATCAAGGAACACTGATATATCTCACAAACCAGGAACTATATATGCATGGATGTTAGAATTTCAGTTTCACTGTGTGTGTTGGTTTGGGGGTGGAGGCTATTTCTGGTAGTGGGGAAAGGCACTATATTGATGACCCCTGTGAGAAGTTTTGCGAAACTCCCCTGGCTCCAAGGTAGACCAACCCCAAATCCAGGCTGAGACAATCAGCTATAGGAAAATGCTTCTTCAAATTAATATTTAGTAGAGGAAGGTCTGTTTTGAAAAGAAGAAGGAAGAGAGAACCTGGAGGAGAGGCTGTTGACCTGCACAAAGACAACCATCAGCCTAAATGAAGAGGAAGGAGGAGGAGGGAGAAGACAGAGAACCTCAGACACCAAGATCACAGAAGAGTAGTGGGCGTAAATGAGGTCCCCTGGAACTACGTGGAAATTCAACAGTGGAGCAGATGTCAACATGTAGGACAAGGAGGACTCCACACTGGAGCAGAAAGTTGTACCCAAAGGCAGTTGTGACTGAATTGAGACCCCAGAGACTGAATGACAGAGTGGGAGAGGGGACCCCCAGAGTGGGAGGAGGAGGTGCACTGGACTAGAGACCTGTCTGTAGCCCATGGACGTCCCCATGCCGGAGCAGGGAGCTGGACCCAAAGAGGTTCGTGACTCAATGGAAAGCCTGTGTTGGAACATTTTGTTCCTGGACTCCTGCAGCCCACAGGACGGATCTGATGCCGGAATGAGTGGCAGAGGTGAACTGACTGCAACCCCTACTCCCTGCCCTCCCTGTGCCACTGTTGAGGGGGGAGGTAGAGAATTCAGGAGGGAAGTAATTTGAGCCCGCGAAGAAGTGGGGAGGGGGGGGGAGGTGTTATAAATGTGTTTGTTATGTCACTCTATCCTACTCTGATTGATTGGTAGCAGATTAAAGTGATTTTTCTTCCCCAAGTCGAGTCTGTTTTGCCTGTAACCATAACTGGTGAGTGAGCCCTCCCTATCCTCATTTTGATTCACGACCCTTTTGTCGTGATTCTTTTCCCATCTCACCAGGTAGGAGGTGAGTGAGTGCAGGACTGCATGGTCTTTAGCTGTGTGTGAAACTGCTACACCATGTTAATAACCAGTGGGCAATATCCCTTTAAGCAGGGAATGTAGAAATCAAGGATGATATTTGGAGTTGTAAAGACTGGATTAAAATGAAGAGTTAAGAAATAATTGGGTAAAAGTCAGTAAAGCATAGTGTTGTGTTGGAAAATCTAGTATTTGTCTATAGTTTGGGAAACATCCTCAAGGTATGCTCTCAGCTGTTTTACATAAACCAAGAGCAGCAGTAACTGAGACTGTTGTTCTTTCTTAGAAGAATCTGATAGCCCATGTTCAGATTTTCTGCACTGGATTGTTAAAATATGCTTCACTATCAGCTCCAAATCCATTTGGAAGGTATTGTTCGAGGGGGAAGGGGAGGGGGGTGGGGGTGCAGGGCGTGAGGAATTGAGTTCAGTATTACTTTAGATAATATTTTTAAGGGAATATAAAAAAGCTAGTTTGCAATTTCACTGTGATTTCCTCTTTCCAGGAGGACACAAGGGTACTGCTCCTGACTTCTAAGGCTCCAGATAGCTTAGAGCAAGGCACTTGGGCAAGACTATTTTCCAATTCTACTACTAATCAGGAAAGAACTCTAAATCCCACGACAGGAGCAAAGAGAATGCTAACAAGTTTCCATAATGTTCCTGTAGTTCTTTACCGTTCTTGTTCAAGAATAGTCTAAATGTATTCCTCTTCTCAGATTTTTGCAAAGCCAGTCATTGAACAAGTGCACGTAGAGAGTTGAGCTTTGTTGAGGAAGAGGCTTCTTTTGGGGACCTGGAAGGGCTGGCAGTTGCTGATTTTGCACTATGCTTAGGGGTTATATTTCTTTATTAACTGGTGGTTTATGTTGATCTTGAAGGACCATTTCTGCACTGTAAATATAGAAATAATACCTTCTCATTCACACTATGCAATGCTCTGAGAAAATGCTTGTATCAGACTGAAGGGTAGAGGATTCATACATGTGAACTGCAACTAAAAGAGATCATTAAATTAAAGACTCCCTTGGCCCTGATATAACATTCCAAGTCACTTCCATGCTGTTCACATGTTATAATTCTTAGGCATATTAATTGTGAGGAAGAAGTTCCCTGTAGGCTATTGAAACTTCAAATTTAAGACCCTGGTCAGGCAAAAGTCCTAGAGCTCTTCAAGGAAATTTTCCCAAGTAGTTTTATAACAAAGACTCTCCCTCATGTATGCAACAAATACAGAAATATGTCTATATTATATGTGCATTGTGAGATGGCATATCTGATCTCTCAGTACATGAATGCAATTCTGCTTACATTACACATGGCAATTATCCAACTTAATTGTATTAGTCAACAGGTTTTTTTCACAGACTACATGAAGATGGAGATTAGGGCTTGCTTCTGAAAGTAGGAATTGTTCTTATGATCTTATACTTTGAGTCTAATCACACACCAAGGCCAAGACAAGCTTTTACTGAAAGATCTGTTGATTATGAATATACTAGATATTTTCATTATTTTACTAGCATCTCAAACAATTAAGATAGGAGGCAAACATGAAACTCTTAACCATCAGTCTTTCCAATTTCATGAAACACAAATAGAATAAATCCTGAAAGAGATTTGTGGGCTCAATAAATATATTACACATATTAAAGGAAAAATAGGGGGAAAAAAGATGGAAAGAACAGAAAATAATATTGCAAGGATATAAGAGTCACCATCTCAATCAGATTAGGCCAGCCTCTGACACTTCAGAGATGTTTTCTGGTTTGACCTTCAATATGTCGAGGCCAATTCAAGTCACAGAGCTTTAATTTTTTTTCCCAATTTTTTGTTATTGTTTCTAGGCCTTAACTCTCATTAAATCTGGATATTTCTGCTATCCACAACTCTGAAGCTTGCTAAAATCTTGATTCTTAACTCTGTGGGATACTGGACAATTTATATAGCAATTTACAGATATGTCAAAATGGTACTCTAATTTAAAACTCCAGAAGAATGAGTATGGAAAGGTGGAGATGGATCACAAGCTCTGAATCCTGTTCTTTCTTTGTCTTTTCTTGATTAATATCTTCTACAATTAGGTGTATAGAGAAATGTCCACAAAAAGAAAACAGTTTCCAGTAAAATACAAAAGGGATGCCTAGGCCCACATATTTATGGGTTATTGAAGTTATTGAAGGCTTATCAATCTTTGCTTTCCTTTCTATCCAGCTCCCCCAAAATATAGTTTATCAAGAAAAACATATGGTATATTATTCTGGATTCACATATACCAACACTGCTGCGATGTAATTATGAAAATTTACCTACTTTAACATTACCTGGGTAACAGAGTGGATATACCTCTGTACAAGGAAGCTGTTCTGGGCTTGCATGTCAAAATTTTGGAAGTGATGGGGCTACAGGGGTGGCTTCTGTGAGAAGCTGTCAGAAGCTTCCCCCATATCTGACAGAGCCAAAGGCTGAGCCCATCAACAATGGTGGTAGCACCTCTGTCATAACATATTTAAGAAGGATGAAAAAACACCTGGGCAACTGTAGCCAGAGAAAGGAGTGAGAACATGTGAAACTCTGCAGACACCAAGGTCCATGAAGAAGGAGGCAGAGGAGGCGCTCCACATGCCAGAGCAGACATACCCTTGTAGCCCATGGTGAAGACCATGGTGAGGCATGCTGTCCCCTTGCAGCCCATGGAGGTCCATGGTGGAGCAGATTTTCACCCTGCAGCCCACAGAGGACCCCATGTCAGAGCAGGTGCATGACCAAAGGAGGCTGTGACCCCATAGGAAGCCCTCAGTGAAACAGGATCCTGGCAGGATTTGTGACCCCTTAGGGGATCCACACTGGAGCAGTCTGTTCTGAAGGACTGCATCCCATGTAAGAGACTCACGCTGGAGCAGTTTGTGAAGACCCGTAGCCCATGGGAAGGACTCATGTTGGAGAAGTTCATGGAGGACTGTCTCCTGTAAGAGGGATCTCGTGATGGAGCAGGGGAAGAGTGTGAGCAGTCCTCTCCCTGAAGATGAAGGAGCTGCAGAAATAACATATGTTGAACCGTGCCACTTGGAGGGAGAAGGTAGAGAAAATCAGGAGTGGAGTTGAGCCTGGGAAGAAGGGAGGGGTGGGGGGAAGGTGTTTTGAAGTTTAGTTTTTATTTTCTCATTATTCTACTCTGATTTTATTTTTAAGAAATTAAATTATTTTTTTCCCCAAATCAAGTCTCTTTTGCTGGTGATGGCAGTTGTTGAATAATCTCTCCCTGTCCTTATCTCAACCCACGAGCCTTTCATTATATTTTCTCTCCCCTGTCCAGCTGAGGGGAGTGATAAAGTGGCTTTGGTGGGCACCTGGTATACAGCCAGGGTCAACCCACTACAGAAGCTCAGAACTATACATGGAAAAGTATTCTACATTGAATCATTTCCTAAAAATTATACCCTGATTGTAATTTATTATTTGGACAATTATGTGAAGTACCTTCTAAGTATTATTTTTTCTAGAAATGTGTGGTTTGTTATAAAATTAGTGAAGTTAAAGATCAGAATGGTACACACATGTATATATACATATACACACATATATACACATGATATATATCAATTGTATTTATTCTGTCTCTGAATTTCAGATATTTTGTCTTCTTCAAAATGCAAGATTTTTTGGTAATATTCATTTTTTTCTTTGTGTCTTAAAAGGATACCTAAGGTTTTTTCTAGGTGTTTTAAAAATTAAAATCTGAAAAAAAAAAAAAAAAAAAAAGTGTAAAAGTTTACTGATCTTTTCATCACACTCTTTTTTCTCTGCTTCTCTGTATATGATTTGGTGATGTAAAAATCTAATGACCTTACAGACTAAGTGACTTTTCCAAGCAGCGAAACTAGTGATTTCATGGGATGACTAAGTTCAAGATTCTATCTCCTTGAAATTTGTTTCCAGGATGTTAACTGCAAAGCAAGTTATATATAGCAGTAAATGCATGCTTAATTTGTGCAGAAATCATGGTGTGATGAATACAATTAAGAGCCTCGGAGGGAATAATTATATTACTGCATAAAGCTGGTGGATCTCAAATTGCTTGGTGCCTGGACTTTAAATTGGCCTGCGTTCCTGTTGTGAAAGTCATTCATGGTAACAACAAAACTGCAGTCAGAAATAGGGTAGTTTCAAAGTCATATAAGTATATTTACTCATTTGCTGCAAATGACAGAGCCTAGAAAATGGCAACAGCATTTAGAAGGAAATAACAAAAAGTTAATTCCATTAAAAATATGTGCAATCAATTATGAAGATAAAATATAATAAACAGTGTAAATCAAAGCATTGTTTCATGCAACAATAAATCTTATAGAAGTTATAAAATCTTAATGATTACATTTTCTTTCATACATACACAAGTAGCATGATGTAGGCCTTACCTGGTCTTTCAAGTCCATCATAGGTGGAGGCTTTAATGAAGATCTGTAATTGAATTAAAAGCCACAAACATAGCATAAGTCTAAAATTTGACCCGTAGATAATTGCCCCTTATCAGAGGGTCAGATTCCTCACCTAAGGTGTGTTGAAAACAAGGCCAGGAATTAAGGGACTGGATTCTATCATCTTAAAAGCCAAGCACAATTCAGTAGGCTGACATAGGGTCATATCACTTAAACTATTTTTCATAACAAAGACAATTATATAGCATTGCACAGCTGGTTGTTCAAGTTTTTTCCTCAAATATTGAGCATCTGGCAACAGTGCTACAAGAGTTTCACGTCGCTCTGTGGCCTGAAACAAAATCTTGAGCACGGGATATATCAGTTGCTGCAGCCCATTTAAGGTTTAAGGCTTTTAAATTTATTCAACTTATTTCAGAATTTAGGAACCATTTTCTTATTTTTCTACTTCTTTTTATGCTTGTCAAACACACTATAGAAAACATGATATTGTGTGTGTTGCTCTAGAAAGAAAAGCAGCAAATAAATAGTGACTGGTTCTAAGGTCAATAGCTGTAAAATATTGCCCAAGGGAGGAAAAAAAAAAAATACTGAAATCTGAAACTGTGATTATGATGTGAAAATAAAGGCTATGGGTGTTATTCCTGAATTCTGGAAAATTTTCTTTTCCCTGGGCAGTATTTTATAAAACTCTTACTTTGAAACTAGACATTATTTACTCTTGATACACTTCTTTCTGTTTGAAAAAAGGTAATGGTGCAGTGCTTCATCAGGCACTCTCTACATGTAAAAAGAAATATGTATCATTTTAAGAACTATTAATTTTTGGATAATGATATAAAACACAGATATTAGTAGTCTAGAGGTAAAACTAGAGCCATAAGAGATATGGCTCAAGGGTTTTGTATCCTAAGATACAACAATGAGAACAGAGTATGATTCTTAACTATATGAAGATTTTATAATGGTGTCCATTGCCATTATTTAGAGTGCTTCCCACATAAAATCAATAGTGAATGAGAAGCTGATTATGGACATAATGTTAGAACTTTATAAAGTCAAATTTGTGGTTTGTTTGTATTTCACGTTTCTGTAAAACTTTTATTCAAAGTGGGTATTGAGGTAATGGAACACCTGTCCAATTTTCTTAAGCTGTTCTTTCAATGTACTTAGAAATTTCAAGTTTACAGGCATCCCATTGAAAAAAATCCTCATTCAGATTAGTTATATCATAAGGTGCTTTTTCTGTGTGGTTATGTTTTATTATTTTAGAAAAAATGAACTGTAATAAGCATACACAATAAGTTTACATTTTATCATAATTAACAATGTCGATGCTTCAGACGGTATTTTTCATGCTGCCTGAAGGTGGATAGGTAATATTGCACCTAATGTTAACTTCAGTGGACCAAAAAAAAAAAAAAAAAAAAAAAAGAATATTTTCTGGTAAAAATAGAATTGGAAATTTCCAATAAAAAGTTTTAATATGAATTCAGCAAGCTTCATTCTTACGAAGAGTCCTATTTAAAAGTTTACATTTTAAAAAAAAATATTTTCGTACCGTGAAAAAAAAAAAGGGAGGAGATAAAAAGACATGTTTAATTATTTACATTGACTACATTAGCCATAGTATTTCTACCTCATTTTTTCCTATGTGCATTGCTCCAGTCAAATCTGAAGTCTACTATTTGAGCCATATCTGTAGAAGAGACTCTGAAGGGATTTAGTTTAGTGCTATTATTCCTGGATACATATCTTTTCCTTTTTATTATATAAGCAGGTTTCAGTAACGAGGTGGTATGTGCATAAGCTTTCCCCTTCATTATTTGCACAAACTATGAACATTCCTACTGCTTCCTTTCCATTTGACATGAAAATTGTGACTGAAAAACAGTATAAATTGTTACGTTCTAATTGATATCGGCCTATTTTATTCATATCTTTTTCATCTGCTTGTTCTTTGTGCTAGACAGGATGGCCAATGCAATGTACTCTCCACCTTTATGCCTACAATCTCATTCTCTTTCCCCAAACTTTTGTAGAGGAAAAAATCTTCAAGCTACAGTCCTTAGAGAAAGACAAATCAAAATTAACATGTGCAGCATTCATTTAGCCACTGTTTTATTCAACGACTTTACATGGACAAAGTTTACATCCAACGGGACTGCTAGGAAACAACAATCTCCAGATGAGCTGTAGAAGCTGGAAAACATTGCAAGTAAAACCATACTTGCAACTAAGTCTTCCTTTAAAGTCAAACACAATTAAAATGACCCCCACACATATTGTTTACATGACTCCTATCAACCACTCTTGATAATTCAAAATGAGCACAGGGGCTGCTTTAAAATACATTCTGGAGGATACATTTCGATTTTTCTTCTTTTTAAACAAGTTCAGCTTCAAGTAAATACCTTCTAATGACTTTTTTTTAATAAAAAGGGTCAGTATCTGCTAGTAATATGTATTTTAATAAATATTCTCTGTATCTCAGTATGGGATAGTTCTTGCCTTAATTTCTGAAAAGTATTCACAACGCTCAGATGTTAAACCACAGAAATTTCTTTTCCAACAGTAGCATTTGGCTCATTGGCAGTCTCTACTCACTGTTTTGTTGGCTTCACTGCAGCTGTCTTTAGGCTGTGAAATGATTAGGATACTGATGTGATATCTTATTCACTAGAATCCCATTTCTTTCAGCTAACTCATGGTTTCCGTTCTGTAGCATTTCTAAAAAAAAAATCTAAATAACTAAAAAATTACTCCCAAAGTTCTCTGCATGAGCTGAAAGCAATGCGGAATAAATCCAAATTCTATCTTCAAGGATAAGGCAAAACGAGTACTTTTCAGAACAATCCGGGAAAGTGATGACAAAAGAAAAAAAAAAAAAGATAATATATAATAGATATTTTATTACTATTTTATGATTCAGATTTCCAGTATATTACTTTTTTTTTTAATAAATTGTTGATAAATTGCTTTATTTGTCCTCAAATAGGATTAACTGAATTTATAAAATGAAAGTTGGGATCTTCTTTATATCCTGCTTCCAGAAATACCTTATAAAATACATGAAGTATTAGTACATAAATGTTAGATGAAGCTCAACCATCAGATACCATATAAATATAAGAGAAAGTATACCAAATTTTAGAACTGTATGCAATAGGTTTTGAGGAGAGAAGAAAGAGT
>NW_010307453.1:0-9327 GCF_000700745.2 Antrostomus carolinensis | reverse complement strand
AGAGTGTACAAAAATTTATTAGCTACTTTAGTAAATGGGTATGGATACGGATTGGGGGTTTTGACCCAGTTTTCCTTTTGCATATACTGTCTTTCTTGTATGCTCTTATGGATTTTGAGGCTGAACTTTAATGTACAGTCTTTTAAATGACTAGTTGATTGTTATCCAATGATTTTATGAAAAATGTTTTGTTATTCAGTCAATTTCTGACATAATACTATGCAAAATATTTTCAAAAATATTATTTGAATAGTTGAAGAGCAAAGATGTTCCAGGTTTTGTTAGTGGAGTGAGAGGAGTTTTGTTCCTAACAGTGATACATAGAATGTTTTTTTACTTTTAAGAACTTTCCCCCTAAGTATAATTTAATCTATAAATATTTCATTCAGTTATTTTGATATTACATATAAAATTCTGGCATATGGAAGGCAGTCTTTCTTTTTTATAAATACAAATCCAAACTGCAGATTTAGGTATCAATGCTGTCTTCTTTTAGATTCCTATAAAAACTGGAAAATATGAAAATTCTGTGATTCTCAGTCTGCATTTTGGACCCAAACTGCCGTCTAGCCATAAATCTATTATATAATCATAGAAAAGATGGAACTAATATAAGTGAAGCAGATGGTAAAATGTGCCTGCTGACCAAAGAGGAGTAGTGGAACTCAACCTGGATAGGTCAGCCCATCTGTAATAGACGATCTCAGTTGTCATTGCTCACATCAGTTGCTTTTGGTGTTACTGTATATCATTTATGCCTAGGAGTTTTCTTTGAAACCTTTAACATAATACGTTTGAGATGTTGAAATATATGTTTTATATTTTTGTGTTGAGTTTATATATGTCACCCCCCTACCTAAGAAACTAATGTCATCAGAGTTATTTTACTTTAAATTAAACATGCGTCCTTTTCTAAAGATACAAAAACATTACTTGATATATATCCAATTTGTCTTCTAATTTATGAAAGTATAATGATATTGCATTATTGTTATAAAGTTAATCAAGACTTTAATGGGACAGCTATGCTACTATTGAGTGGGTTTTTTTTTTCTTTTACTATAACGCATGTCTTCAACAAGCTGATTATGCAGTGTAACAATGAATTCACTAATTAGAAAGTTATTACTATATCTATAATGAGTAGGAATTTTAGCTTTGTGAGTTTAATTTTAAGATGCTTTTAAATAGAAGATAGAAATTAAAAAAAAAAAAAATACACATCAATAGTTGCAGTAAGGTGCTTAATCTATGGCCGCTTAGTCTGTTTTACTTTCCAGGTTTTTTTTACCTGTATTTCCATGTATGCAAAGTAAACACAAGATGACTTCACATAGTACCTCTGTGACCTGATAACTTCTTTTACATATTTTGCATACATGTGAGAAGCTCCTGTATGTGTACATTATCTTCACTATATGCTTTGCAAGGGTCATATTTTTTGTTACGTATTTTATATAGGCACAAACACTAGGAACTACATTATTGTAGGTTATCTCTGTACTTTTGATATACTGAAATCTTCTGTAATACTTAAGCAGTTTTACGTGTTCTTACAAATGCCAGAATAAAAGTGGAAAAAGTTATCAGCAGGGTCTAAGGTCTAGTTCTGTGCTTGACATACTCAATGCGGTGTCACCTAAGAATTGTCATGCATACACACTGAATTAGGAAGCAAAGTTTAGAGGGGAAAAAAAATTCATTTTTTTTTTTCCTAATCACAGACCACATTTAGCTGCAAACTCCAAAATCACCCACCATATCCTGCATCATAAAAACAAGAAAACAAATAAAGAAAACCCCCAAAATTTGGGCATATTCTTTGTTTTTCTGGATGGTATTTTTGGAAGAAGGGTTTGTTTATCTGGGGAAGAACCTAGATGTGAGTCATACTGTTCTAAGGACTTGCTGTCTTGTTTTGGCAGACAGCAGCAACCCTGCACTGTTGTTCTTTGGAAGATGTTATTATAACAGACATTACTCCAGTGAGTTTGGCAAGCATGGCAAATTTAGAGAGATGCTGCTGCATCTTTTGGCACTAGCATGCAGCTTAGATTTACAGTCCCCGATATCTCTTTTCTTTTCCTTTTTTTTTCCCCTTTCTTTTTCTTTTTTTCTCCACCCCCCTCCTCCCATTATTACTATAAACAAAATTTAAGATGGTTTGGATCCATGCTCCCAATATAAATTCTCTTGTCCCTCAAAAAAGAGCAGCACACTGGAGCTTGTTGCTTCAGGCTGGGAAAGGACGGCTCAAAACAGTTCAATACTTTCCTAACAGAATCGGAAGGTAATAGAGCTTGCTCTGCTCTGTGACTGCTTTCAGGAACCTCCTGTTTATCCCAGGGTCTCATCCTAGCAACTCTTTGCATAAATAAATAAAATATTAGAGGAAAAAAAATATATTTCAGAATCCTTAGATCATGTTTTAGCCAGATTTCCTCTTTCACTTTTCTTACTATAATAAAATATAACCTTCCAAATGTTATTAACAAAATTACTTGTCACTTTTTCACTTACCTCAAACACTCTTCATCAAAACAAAGCAGACATGAACATTTGAACTAAAAAAGGGAAAAAAAAACCCAAAAGTAGGATATCTTTCACTTATTACATGCTTATTTTTCCCTTGTAATTACAGCAATGATTAATGTAAAATGTATATCTGTAAACTTCTGTAAAACAAAGCCTCTGTGTGTATATTTCTTAGTAAATTAATACTATGGGCTCTGGGATTTTCTTATTTCCAAATTAGACATCATTAAGAATCATCATTATTCAGACCTAACATATGTTTGCAGTCTGAGCATCTGCAAAAATTTGTCATGTAGAGGCTCCTCAGAGAGAAAAAGTAATATTTTAGCTGTTTCTGATGAGAAGAGTTTTGCTGACATATGACAGAATACTAAACTTTCTTATGTTCCTTCCCTCCTCTAATTTCTTATATAAGAGATCAGTGTTACAAATGTTTATCACAACACTGTAGATGTAAACAAGCCAAAAGTATATTCTCAAAAGAAACTTGTAATGTAAACAGCAGGTTCTAAATTAACTTAGTGCTTACACAGATTTCAGTCCCTAAATATTCCACATGTATCTTTAGCTTTGTGCATTTTATACAGCAGCAACTGTTCCTAAAACTCAATAATCACATAAAACAGGCTACTCCAATGTTATATGCCCTAGAAACAATAGATCTGTGTAAGATTTCCCATTGTGTGTGAACATATTAGTGAATGAGGTGGAAAAGGTAGATACAATCAGATGAGGCATAATACCACAAAACAAAATAATTCTTTCTTATTTTTTTCAAGTTCTTTATTGAACCTTTCTGATTTTGTTGATAATATGAAGGAGGATTTTATGTAAAGGAATTTTTTTCCAAAGGAAGCTTTTCTTGCAGTGCCTGGTTTTGGTTATGTCATCTGTTAGAACCCATTTCAAACAAAAGCATAACTATAGAACTTACAAAATGAGGAAGCATTTCAATGAAGTTCATAGTTAAGGAACTTGGTGTTTACGGAGTGTGTGAAAACATGAGAAAGCTTGGCAGGCTCTGGGATTAAAAAGTAGCTGATACCTGTTATGGAATATAGAAATAAGTGGGTACCTAAAAGAGCTATATTTTTTTTGCTTGTTTGCTCTTTAAGTTTATGTCCTTACACAAGTATTTGATTGATGCTAAACCTTCTATCACCTTCTGTTACTCAGCAGTTGCTACAATCCCCTGATCCGTAGAGTAAAGGTGTAAAAGAATCATGTGGAATATAGATATATTTTACTGAACCACAACTTTTTGTCTCCAATATTAATTATAAAGAAATACTCTGCCCATTAAAAAATAAATCTTTTATCAAAAATTATTTTTAAAAAAATCAACATTCTATATAGTTTAGAAGCAAATTAAGCAAGCAGTTCATCACAAAGAATGGCAAATGCTGTCAGATTCCAGAGTTTTGTGATCCCACTTTATGCAGTTAGCTGAACTGAGAATTTGATGCCCAAAGCTCCTGAGGCTTCATTTTCCTCTCAGGTTTTTAAGCAATTCAGACTAATTGAAGGCATTTCAATTGAATTTGTCTGAATTTACATGTAACTCAAACTGGACCAAGGACCGAGAACTACAGCAGAAGTTCACACCATGCACAGATATTCTAAAATTGACACTAGAGGACCATGAGAGTATGCCTGAGACAGAAAACATAATGATGAAAAGCATTCAAAAAGTATTATATTTTCCTTTCTCAGAAGAATGGATTCTCTAAAACATTGGGTAGCTTCCACTAAAACAGCAGAGGAACCAGTCTAGGAAATTACAGAAAAGCAAGTTTAAAGTCAATAGCTAGTAAATTGCTAGAACATTTATTAAAGCAATCAGTGTGTAAGTACCTAGAGTAAAGCAAGGTGATAAAAAGTAGGCACCATATAGTAGTTACAGAGAAATCATGCCAACCTAACAATATCTTACTTTTATAAGCCTTAGTAAATTAAGGAAATGTTGTCAACACACAGTAGATCTCAAGCTAAAATCCTGCACAGTATTCTCACATGGCAATTAAAACACAAGGAGGTTGAAATATTCCATTATGAACTCACAACCAACATTAAGATTGACATAAGCAAATAATGATTACACTTCATTCCTAGATGGAAGGATTGCTGATGGAATCATTTTCTCAAGAGAACTATTGTGATTTTTCTATATCTTATCTCATTCTTTTCAAAGTTTTTTCTCACTATTTACTAATAACTGGAAAAGGATGTGTATCTGTATTCAGTGGGAAATCCTTTATATATACAAGTATTTTCTGTTTGCTTTAGCTGAACAAAAGCCAAAATTTAATCTTTATCTCCGGTTTCCTCTCTCTTGAAAGAGAAATAATTATCATTCATATTGTATGAATGATACATATGGTCTGGAGACCAATGATAGGAACAGGGGAAATGGCAGGAAGATGTTTCAGGGCAAGGTTAGGTTGGACATTAGGAAAAGGTTGCTCACCAGAGGGTGTTGGAGCACTGGAACAGGCTCCCCAGGGAGGTTGTCATGGCACCAAGCCTGACAATATTCAAGAAGCATTTGGACAACACCCTCAGACACATGGTCTGAATCTTGGGATTGTCCTATGCAGGGACAAGAGTTGGACTCGATGATCCTTGTGGGTCCCTTCCAACTCACAAAATTCTATGATTCTATGATTCTGTGATTCTATGTACAGAGAACAGAGGCAAAATCAACTCACAAACTTCTTTGTAATATTGCAAATACAAGACAGGGCCACCTGCCTGGCTCACTGTCTCTGCATACACCAAGTACAACTGACTGTTTTCACAAGGAATTAAATCAGAGTTTAGAAATAAAGATGTTCTGTCACCAATGTTGACTGTCTACAAATTGGCAAGGCTTTTCACAATTTTTTCAAAGACAGATAAAGGATATGCAATCCTTGGGCACTGTGGAACTGATAAAATAAACAGTCGTGTGTTACAGACCACCTCCTTTTTGCTGCTTTCCAACACCCACATCAAGCTCGTAGAAACAAGAACTTAGTGAAGAGACAATCCAGATTCTACACAGAACTAACAAGTTTTATTAGTTATGCATAAGCAGGACCTGAGCTAAGCCATTTATTCCAGACTTTTTCCTTTACACTTAAATTCTTGGCATATTAGTCAGTTCAGAAGACTTATAACTCATAGACTCATAGAATGGTTTGGGTTGGAAGGGACCTTAAAGATCATCTAGTCCCACCCCCCCTGCCATCAGCAGGGACACCTTCCACTAGACCAGATTGCTCAAAGACTCATCCAGCCTGGCCTTGAACACTTCCAGGGAGGGGGCATCCACAACTTCTCTGGGCAACCTATTCTAGTGTCTGACCACCCTCACAGTCAAGAATTTCTTCCTAATATCTAATCGAAACCTACCTTCTTTCAGCTTAAAGCCATATCCCCTTGTTCTATCATTAACTGCCTTTATGAAAAGTCCTTCCCCAGCTTTCTTGTGGGCCCCTTCAGGTATTGGAAGGCCGCTATCAGGTCTCCCCTAAGCTTTCTCTTTTCCAGACTGAACAGCCCCAATTCTTTCAGCCTGTCCTCATAGGAGAGGTGCTCCTGTCCTCATAGGAGAGGTGCTCCAGCCCTCGGATCATCCTCGTGGCCATCTTCTCGACTCGTTCTAACTGGTCCATGTGTTTCTTGTGTTGGTGGCTCCAGAACTGCACACAGTACTGCAGGTGGGGCCTTACAAGAGCAGAGTAGAGGGGGAGAATCACCTCCCTCGACCTGCTGGCCACACTTCTCTTGATGCAGCTCAGGATACAGTTGGCCTTCTGAGATGCAAGCACACATTGTCGGCTCATGTTGAGCCTCTCACCTACCACCACTCTAGGTCTTTTTCTTCAGAGCTGGCCTCAAGCCACTTATCTCCCAGTCTGTATTTGTGCTTAGGATTGCCCCAACCCAGGTGCAGGACCTTGGACTTGGCCTTGTTGAACTTCATGAGGTTAGCACAGGCCCACCTCTCAAGACTCTCAAGGTCCCTCTGGATGGTATCCCATCCCTCCAGCGTGTCAACCACACCACTCAGCTTGGTGTCATCAGCAAACTTGCTGAGGGTGTACTCAGTCCCACTTTCCATGTCACCGGA
The DNA here is from genome assembly GCF_000700745.2 of Antrostomus carolinensis. Classification (NCBI taxonomy): domain Eukaryota; kingdom Metazoa; phylum Chordata; class Aves; order Caprimulgiformes; family Caprimulgidae; genus Antrostomus; species Antrostomus carolinensis. Next base: position 2,678 of record NW_010307453.1, on the reverse strand, counting down.
TGATGTTAAACAGCACCGGCCTAAATACCAATCCCTGAGGAACACCACTAGTTACCAGTCTCCACTCGGACATTGAGCTGTTGACCACAACTCTTTTGAGTGTGACCATCTAGGCCATTCCTTGTCCACTGAATATTCCATCCATCAAGCCCATGTGTCTGCAACTTAGAGACAAGCATTGTGCCAGTGTAATAAACTATGCCATCAAAATGCACAAAAACACACTGTAGAGACACTCATTGTGCCAGGTAAAATCTATGACAAAACTGATAAGACCAGTCCCAAGCTGGAGGTAGTAAGGCTAGCTAGAAGGTACTAGAAGGCTTATGAGTTTTCATATAGTTCCAGGCCTCACCTGCCTCTATATGTTAAACTGTGTTGAAGTTAATTTCCAGACACTAGATCACTGCAGGATGTAGGAGCCAGGAGACACTCAGCAAAAGGCACTGGTTTTATGTGATTTCACTTTAGACTGCGGGATAGGACTTCTTTGCAAATTGTAAACAAGTTTGTTTATATACAGTTATCTAAATGGTGGTGACTACATGTGGAACATGCTCTCACTATAGTGTGTGGAGATACAGTCAAAGGAGGTATGGTCAGTGCAATCAATATAGTCTGCATAGCACAGCCTAAAGCCCGTAACTACCCCATAGGCAGTTAAGTATCTCTCCCCAGTCTATCAACTAAAATAAGTACGAACATAGTTTAGGAGTAGCAACCGAAATTAACCTATGATAGAAATGGCACTTGAAAGACTATGCTTGGACAACAAAATCCCTTCCCTTATTGGGAAGTGGACTATAATGAGACCTTAGAAATAGAGCCCTCAGGTAGACATTCATATTCAGAGGCCTACATATGAGTGTCTACAATCCAGAGCTCTCATTTTCTCACACTTAAACTGTGGAGCTCAATTCATTTTTACAACACAGGCCAATAATACCATCTGGCCTATGGCTACCATATCAGAAGTCAACTGGCTCTTCTAGATTGTGTGTCACATCTGTGAATTTTTGTCTCCAATACTCTAGAGTGTCTCAAATGGCATGAGTCCCTTCTGCATGCAAATGAACCAAGTCAGATATATCTTCATAAGAGTCCACCTATACTCCAAGGAAATAAATAGGCACTCTAGGGTACAATTAATCTCTTCCCAGTTAAACATCTAAATACATCAGACAAAGTGTGCTTCAGTATTTCTCATTTCTTTGCACTTAGAACTTATTTTTGTCACATTCCTTAGAGCTTCATAGCAGCACTTTTAATGCAGTACTCCCAACTCACCTTTGCCTCAGAAAATGCAAAGTTTGCTACAGGCTATAATACATTTAGTTTCTGAACTGACAGTTTAGAAATACTAGCTTTCCAGAGCTGGTTTGGGCATCCATCCAGCAGTTCATCACATGGTATAGATGTACCTGACCTGCTGAAGGAATTTTGTATTCACATCATTTAATCACATTTTGGTTTAAGTAAATTAGCCCAGTAGTCCCTCACATGTTATATCCATTACCTAGATTCATCTTGTGATGTTAGTGCTGCTAAATTGCCAGTAGCTGCTCTTATTCTCTTTGAGGTTATTAGGACTTAGACAGCAATTAAGCAACATGTCAACTGTGCTTGTGTTTCGACATATAGTATAAGAGTTTATAAGAAGATTGAGTGTAGCTCCTGTCTAATGGTTAGAGCATGTGGCTGCATATTCCATTGTAGATGCCAGTACATAAAATCATTTTCCCAGTATAATATTGTAAATAAGGTAGAATATGATTTGACAAAACTTCAGAGAATGCACTGCAAATATTTTGTTCTGAATTTTACCATGAAAATTGAAGAACCAGTGTCATTTACCTGTCTCCTCAGGTAAATTTCATTATCTTTCCTTTCTTTAGGTGATACAATTTTTGCACCAAAGACAAGATTCTGCATATAAAGAGAGTGGATAGAGAAGCTGGGTTAGTGAAGAGACTGCCAGGGAAGTTGGGCTGGATGATAGGAAATGTTTGCAAAGCTGATAGTTAAACTGTGGGGAGGGTAATAACTGAAAACCTGATGAGAGTTTGGAAAAACTGGAAGTCAGCTGCATTTTGGAGATAACTGGATACCCTCAGAGAGAAGCTGTGAATCACTGTATTTGTGAGGAGTTTGAATCATAGAATCGTTTAGATTGGAAAAGACCCTTAAGATCACCAAGTCCAACCGTTAACCTAACACTGCCAAGTCCACTACTAAGCCATGTTTCTAAGTGCCACATCGAGGTGTCTTTCAAATACCTCCAGGGATGGTGACTCAACCACTTCCCTGGGCAGCCTGTTCCAATGCTTGATAACCCTTCCAGTGAAGACATTTTTCATAATATCCAGTCTAAACCTCCTCTGGCGCAACTTGAGGTCATTTCCTCTTGTCCTACTACTTGTTATATGGGAAAAGAGACTAACACCTGCTTCATTACAATATCTTTTCAAGTAGTTGTAGAGAGCAATAAGGTCACCCCTCAGCCTCATTTTTCCAGACTAAACAACCCCAGTTCCCTCAGCTGCTGCTCTTAAGATTTGTTCTCTAGACCCTTCTTTGGACATATTCTAGCACCTCAAACGGTTATTCAAAGTTATTCAAAGAGTTATTCATAGAATGATAGAATGGATTGGGTTGGAAGGGACATTAAAGATCATCTA
>NW_010307452.1:0-3041 GCF_000700745.2 Antrostomus carolinensis | reverse complement strand
TGAGGGTGCACTCAATCCCACTGTCCACGTCGCCAACAAAGATGTTTCATTAATGAAGTATTGTTCCCCTCAGCACCATTTCAGCGTTGCTGGTGCCTGGCTGCGTAGCCAGCAAACACCCATAGCGCTGCGGTGGGGGGATTTGCTGCACTAAGCACCATAGTGAGTTTCAATTGAATTCTTCCCTCTCCCAAACCAGCTGCTAAATCCTCCTGGATTGCTCCGTGCATTCCGTACCCCTTCTGCGTGGCTTTCATACAGAATTCCATCTGGAGGCTCTATAAAGGAGAGGTGTTAATTTAACAAGCACATGCAGCACGGATCACACCAAGTCATCGCAGAGAAACCCACCCAGAGCAGAGGGGCGTGGGCAGGGACCTTCCCAGCGGGAGCTCCGGGGCTCTGCTTGCATCCGTGGGGATTATTTGAAGGTAACAGCACCTTGTGGCTTTCCCCAGGCCCTGCTGAGGTGCAGAGGCAACGCAGCCCATCCTCTCCCTCTCCCTCCTTTCTCGTGGATCACACATCTGCAAATTTTTTTGTAGAATCATAGAATCATTTGGTTGGAAAAGACCTTTGAGATCTTCAAGTCCAACTGTACCTGTCCACTGCTAAACCAGATCTCTGAGCACCTCATCTACCCGTCTTTGAAATACCTCCAGGGATGGGGACTCTTCACCTTTTGGTGAAGACATATTTCCTCACATCCAATCTCAATTGCCCTTGAGAGTCCAACCATGAACCCAACACTGACAAGTCCCCTATGACTAACCCATGTCCCTCAGCACTGTGTCTACACGACTCTTCAATCCCTCCAGGGATGGGGACTCCACCACTGCCCTGGACAACCCCTTCCAATGCCTGACAACCCTTGCAGCAAAGAAATTCTTCCTCACATCCCATCTCAACTGCCCTTGGTGCAACTTGAGGCCATTTCCTCTTGTCCTGTCCCTTGGTCCTTGGTTGAACAGACCCACCCCCACCTCTCTCCACCCTCCTCCAAGGGACTTGCACAGAGCCACAAGGTCTCCCCTCAGCCTCCTTTTCTCCAGGCTCAACACCCCCAGTTCCCTCAGCCACAAGGGAACTCAGCACACTTGTGCTCCAGACCCTTCCCCAGCTCCGTTGCCCTTCTCTGGACACGCTCCAGCACCTCCAGGTCCTTCTTGGAGTGAGGGGCCCAACACTGAACCCAGCACTCGAGATGCAACTTTCCTTTGGAAGGCATGGAAACCTTGGGAAGATCCCACAATCCACGAGAGGCTGTTATTAAATTCCGGGGTGGGGGCAGTGTGCAGGCACGCACAGTCTCCAGCCACGCGCTGGCTTTTAAGACGCTGTGTGGTCCCTTATCTCTATCCCCCATCTGCCAGAAATTCCTCCGGAGTTGCAGCTCTTGACACGAGATGGATGCAGCCCTGGGTCCGACGGGGAATAACGTTTGCCAAGATCTGGGGTCTCATTACAGCATCTGCGCTTGGTCCAACCGGGATCCATCTGGCCCAGGATCCTGGCTCTGAAAGGGAAGCGTGGAGGAGCAGACTGAGCTCACGTGCTTCAAGACCAGATGTGCTCGTGCCGTCCCTATAACCTTCAAGGAGGGGTGTTTTTTGGTAGAGTCTCCCCATATAGCTCAGCACCAGCCCGTGGTGTTGTAGTGTCTGTGCTCTGATGGCATGGAGCTGCATGGATCTGTGGCCAGGTGGTTGCTTCTTCCCCTGGTCCAGCTTCTTCAGCACTGATCCAGACGTCACCACCATATCTGCAGATGTTTGGGCTTAATTCCGTGTAGGCTGGTGAGATCACAGAATTGTCTAGATTGGAAAAAACCTTTACGTGTGATTTCAGTCATGAACCCAACACTGACAAGTCCCCTATGACTAACCCATGTCCCTCAGCACTGTGTCTACACGACTCTTCAATCCCTCCAGGGATGGGGACTCCACCACTGCCCTGGACAACCCCTTCCAATGCCTGACAACCCTTGCAGCAAAGAAATTCTTCCTCACATCCCATCTCAACTGCCCTTGGTGCAACTTGAGCCCATTTCCTCTTGTCCTGTCCCTTGGTCCTTGGTTGAACAGACCCACCCCTACCTCTCTCCACCCTCCTCCAAGGGACTTGCACAGAGCCACAAGGTCTCCCCTCAGCCTCCTTTTCTCCAGGCTCAACACCCCCAGTTCCCTCAGCCACAAGGGAACTCAGCACACTTGTGCTCCAGACCCTTCCCCAGCTCCGTTCCCTTCTCTGGACACGCTCCAGCACCTCCATGTCCTTCTTGGACTCAGGGGCCCAACACTGAACCCAGCACTCGAGCTGCGGCCTCACCAGTGCCCAGGACAGGGGGAAGAGAACTTCCCTGGTCCCTGGGCTTGTTCTGGTGACACCTTCCCTCCGGTGCCTTCTGCTCATCAGGGCCAACATCTCACCGATGGCTCAGTGCTCCCCAAGACAGACACTTTTTCCCGTGCTGGGGGAGTTTTCCCCTCGAACGCCGTCTCCAGCCGCACATCTCGCTTCGCCCCATCTGTGTTTCATAACCGGTTCCCAGCCGCCGGGATCCCTGCGGGTCGGGCTGGTTTCATCCTGTTTTCTCTATTGTTTGTGCATCTTCTGCTCGTGTTTCTGCTCGGGGTCGTTGGCAGAAGGATGCGACCCCAACCTTCTCCTTCCTCCCTGCGGCGATTTTATCCGTGGCTCCGCAGGCAGGTTCCCTGCCAGGCATCATCTTTAGAGGGGGGAGGATGGCTCCCCACTAAATTTGGGGTTCAGAAGCTGATTTACTGCATTTCCACATTCCTTCTGCAACATTAAAGTGCATTTTTACTCATTCTTCAACTTTTAAGGGGGGTGACATTTTGGAGGGGGGTATTTTTGAGCAAAAAGGACAAGGATATATTTTTACATCCTATTTTTATAACTCACCCACTGCAGTGAGAAAGCTCCCGAGAGCTCGGGGTGAAACCACCGGGGTTTGAGAAAGCCCCTAGAATATTTTCAGAGAAGTGAAATTCCAGGCAAGGGGGTTTCCCATCTGAAAT
>NW_010307451.1:0-13715 GCF_000700745.2 Antrostomus carolinensis | reverse complement strand
TTATATTTGTCTTCTATAAATTATCACCAATAGAATGAGTAGATTTTAGAGCAGATTTTAAAGAAAGAGTAGATTAAAAAAAAAAAATATATCTTCCTGCTTTCTTAGAAAGCAATTGAAATCCAGGGGGGCTTGTTGTTACTATTTAAAAATCTGAATCTTAATTCTAGATATGACAAAATTTTATATTAGTATGATAAGGCTAATGTGTCCAACCAAAATAATTTCCATATTGAGACTTGACTATTTTCAATAAATGAGTAAATAACGAGCCATCAAGACTTTTCATAGCAACTCTTGCACAACCAGTCACACTAATCATAATCAGAAGAGAACAGCTAATTTTGCATATTTCAGATAAAAGAAAAAAATTAATCACAAATTTTGTTAGAAAGACATATTCACCACCATTAATACTTATTATTCACTGGCCCTGAATTATAATTCTAAATCATGAGGGTAACAAGGTGTTTTCCTGTATAAGATTTTGCTAAACCTCTGGAGTTTTTGGTCTGTTTTCCTAACAAAGTTTACTCAGAAACATTGGCTCTGTTCTGACTGCCAAGCGACCCCAGGTCTCTCTGTGTAAATTGAAAGAGGCTCCCCATGCTGGCTCATGCTTTATTATGGGAATCACACTAAATGTGATCATTTTAGCAAAGTGCATGTTTGCTGTTGCATCAACTTCTAATTGTGCTTCCTCAGCATCAGCAGAATATGAATGAAGAACTTTGGTCTAACTTTGAGGCTAGTCACCAAACACATGAATAGTCTCATCAGCTCCCCAGCAGAACATACATCTAAAGTGTGACAAATTGCAATAAGTAGTTTTCAACTGCTCTTAGTGAGAGAAAAATCTGAAACTTCTGCCTTCATCTCCTCACAAACTGCTCTGAATATAAGAGCTGTGGGTCCAAAATCAAACATTCGCTTTTGTTTGCATTGCAGAGTCTCTGTTGGAACAAAAATACCACTCCTGAAAATCATGGACTCATAGAACCTGTAGGTTGGAAAAGACCCTTAAGATCGAGTTCCACTGTAAACCTAACACTGCCAAGTACACCACTAAACCATGTCCCTAAGCACCATATCTACTAATCTTTTAAATACCACCAGGGATGGTGACTCAGCCACTCCCCTGGGCAGCCTGTTCCAATGCCTGAGAACCCTTTCAGTGAAGAAATTTTTCCTAATATCCAATCTGAACCTCCCTTGAGGCAACTTGAGGCCATTTTGTCTTGTTCTGTTGCTTGTCACTTGGGAGAAGAGACTGACCCCCACCTCACTACACCCTCTTTCCAGGTAGCTTAGAAAGCAATGAGGTCTCCCCTCAGCCTCCTTTTCTCCAGGCTAAACAATCCCAGTTCCTTCAGCTGCTCCTCATCAGATTTATTCTCTAGACCCTCCATGAGCTTCATTGCTCTTCTTTGGACACGCTTCAGCACCTTCAATGTCTTTGGGTCCCTTAGTGAGGGGGCAAAACCGAACATAGTACTTGAGGTGTGGCCTCACCAGTGGCAAGTGTGAGAGGATGACCCCTTCCCTGGTCCTGCTGGCCACACCATTTCTGATCCAGGCCAGGATGCTGTTTGTCTTCTTGGCCACCTGTGCACGCTGCTGGCTCATGTTCAGCCATCTCTCAATCAACAACCCCAGGTCTTTTTCCTCCAGGCAGCTTTCCAGCCACAAGTGAACCAGTTCTCTTCAGCATCACACCCAGAGTGACTTGTTTGAAGGATTTAGTAGCTGCCCTGGGTAAGTCTGAGGTTTATGTCTAGGAGGGCTGTAGGTAGGAGTCAACTTCAGCAATACACTGGAGCTTCACATCTTCTAGAGGACATGCATGAGGATTTGGGGAACTGGAGAGAGAAGATTGAAGGGGTAGTATGACCTTCTGGTGTTCTGATTACTGCTTTTTTGCAGTACAGATAGTTTAATTCTGCATCCATCTATATGATATCAGGAGGGAGCGTTTGAAAATGTAGAGATGCATTTTCCTTTTTTTTGTCAGCTTCTGTAGCTCTATTGACTTGAGTCTGCTAATTCCTGTCTGCCAAAAATTGGCTTATGAACAAGACATATTTAAAATGTAAATCTCTGATGCAAATATCCAGAGCTGTTTGGGAATCTTTTATCAGGACGATAAATAAAATTTTTAAAAACCCCAATTTTTTTTCCAGTGAAAATGCAGCTACTGCCAGTTCCAAGTTTTCTATTTGAAAGTTCTTGTTTCCCTAAATATTTGCAATTTCCACAGAAAAAAAATTGAATTAACTGTTTCATTTGGCTTGGGATGCATTTTAAATCACAAATCATTTAGTGATTAATATTTTTTGGCCCTGGAGTGAATTTCCCTATGATCCTTTGCCATATGGCAGTAAGAGTTCAGTTCCCAGTGTTGCAGACTGCTTGCATCTCCAGCCCTGATGTTCATAGCCTCTTGCCCGCCACCTGACCCGGGACATTGGTTTCACATGGAGTTGTTAGTAAGGGAAGGAGAATGGCAGACTCTCATTATACGCTGCATAAACCCAGCCAGGACCTCATTGTCCTGATTCCCAAGAGGACTCTCAACCAATGTGTCAATTTTTTCTTGACCTGGATTGATGTAACATCAAGCAACCTTGGGAATTTAGGGTACGATACAATCTGTGACCTGGTTTGGAAGTCTGGTCTATAGGGAAGAGCAGATCCCAGCTCCAGTGAGGCAGTGCCTGTCTCCCATATGCTTCAGAGAAAGACAGTTTTGATGCAGGATATTTAGGATTGTTTTATCAGTGACTGAAGTAAAAAAAACATCTATTTCAAAATTGTGGAAAGTTTCATTCTGTTAGAAGAACATCCAAATGAATCTGTTTGTCATTTCCTAACTGGAATTAATGTGGTATTTCCATCACACACACACACAAAAATTCTGAATCTTATTTTTTAGTCCTGTTTTAAATGGAAAGAAAGGCTGAAATGTCAACATTTCTCTTGGGATAGAAATGCTGTACTTGCTATGCTCTAAACAGTTTTGAATAGGAGACTCTCTCAGTGGAGATCACATTCTCAAATGCATGATTTATGGGCTTACGAGGGTATTAAGCATCAAATTAAGTGTCTGTAAGGATCTTTATTCACCTGAAGAGTCTTTGACTTTAACATAAACTACCCTAAACTGGCAGAAGGTGAGAGAAATCAGTATGACAGAAAAGAGTAGAATAACAAAGCCCCTGATAAACACTAAATTAGCTCCTAAAACCTGTAAATATCCAACATGACACTAAATACTTTCTTCATCTGAGTGAGCAAACTGGCTGCAACTTTAATGTGGTGTCACTCTCCTTTCTCACAGTGTTATACATTCCCCTCTAGTGGCTAGTAAAAGATTTATGGGAGAAATTTCTTCTTACAGCTAGAAACAAATTTGCAAAGGGGAATCAAGGGGAATTAGGCATGTAAATACTTTTAACAATCTAAGCAGGAGGTCCTTACATTGTGCAGTGACAAAACTCACCCTCTTTTTGCTGTGTGTAGAGATCAAATCGCTCTTTTGTCCTGAGTAAGGTCGATTACATCTAGAAATCAAAGGCTGAGCAGAATGCAGGGTACAGCCTGAGGGTGGGGGACAGATTTAGGGTTGAGAAGTCTGAAAAATGTTTTGTACAAGTTTGAAAAGTGTTTACAATTTTTTTTTTGTCCTTATTTGTCCTGCTTATTTTTTTTTTATTTCATTTTTCTTTTTAAAAAAAAAAAAAACACCAAAAAAAAACCAACCCAACAACAAAAAACAACAGGAATGAGTAGTTTTATAGTAGCTGTTGTTCTGCTTTCATGGGGGTTTTGTGTGTGTGTGCATCTTTACTTGCTTAGGTGCTCTGGGTTTCAACTCCATCTGTGTCTCCTGGATTTGGGGATTGGGGTCTGGAGTGTGTTTATTCTGATTCTGAGTAAAATTACAGTGTGTTTGCTCTGAGCACACTCAGTCCTTTTGTCGATTGCTGTGGTGAGCCTGCCTGAACTGGGGAAAGGAACAACCAGAGGGAGAAGTCATGAACAAACTGAGCTCAGTGGCTCTCCATCTGCTTGCTGGAGAGAGAGCTGATGTGCCCATGAAGCTCTGCAGGATACTTCAGGAATCACTGATCTTTTCTGAAAGGGCACTGGCATCTGGATTAGACCTTAACTTTGGATTTTTCCCCAATACACATGAACCGTGAGCTGGGCTGTAGGTGCAGGAAGCACCTGGGATGTACTCCCACACTTTCCCAGGGCAAGGTCCAGCACTGGTACCAGCTAAACCTGCAGTGGGCAACTTCCAGTTGCACCATTTCCTTGGCTACTGAGGAATTACAGAATTGCTTATATTGGAAAAGACCTTTAAGATCATTGAGTCCAATCATTAACCCAACACTGACAAGTCCTCAACTAAACCATGTCCCTCAGCACTATCCACACAACTCTCAGCAGGACTGCCGCAACAGAGCAAGTCTGCTTTACATCGCTTTTCCCTTGCAAACTCCTACTCTAAGAGGTGAGGTGTAGGTACAGATACCAGCAATGAATTCTCCTTTAGTAAAAACAGGATCTGCTGGACATGTGGGGCATCTTTATGATTTTTCTATGTTAACTGAAACGGGTCATAATCCACCTTGAAATGCCTCAAGTTCACCAGCCTTTGCTGAAAAAAAAAAAAAATGTATACTTTGTTCTCAGTATAAATGATCATATAACCTCTTCTGGTACAGGATTTGTGATGTTTTGGTGCCAACAGCCAGCACATATGTTGAGTGAAAAAACAGGTTTCTGTAATTCCTCTTCCAGTAAGGGGAGTGAACCAGGCTGATCAGCAGGCGAGGATGTCCCTACCACCTTCCAACTGTGTGTTCAAACAACATTTGGGAGTGATTTATGCTGCATTATGACATTGGTACCATCTGCTCATCATCATAAGTATGAATGAAGTGATAATGAAGAAAATGTTCTAAGCAGCTAACAAGATGATTACACTATAATAACATAATTTTGGCATAATTTGGATCTTCAGCAATCTACAAACACTTCATTTTAAAGTCTAAAGGTCTGGAACCTTACTGCAGCTACACAGAGCTCTCTTCTGACTTTTAATATCGGGGGAGAGCAAAATTGATCTTGAAATGTGTCAGAGGTCCTGTTCCACCTATCTGCCAACTCATACTTTCTCCTCCAACGGCATCTGCTGTGCTGCAGATTCTCGATTCATTTGCTTGCCTGCTTCACCTGTTTTGGAAATTTCTTCTTGAAGCAGACTCTGTACTTCTGAAGGACAGGAACTATCTTTTAGTCTTGCCAGGGGTTTCCACCTGATCTACTTCCACTTTTCTTAAGGGAAAACAACAGAAACTGTCCACTGCAACTTCTATTGGGACTCTTCAGTTTTTTCGATGGAGAGTAAATTTGAGTTCTGAGAAAACACAAAATAGTGGTGATTTTGCATTAGATTCAGTGAAGTTTCAGCTAGAAAAGCTATGATTTTTTTAAAAAATAGATTTTTTAAAAAAACTTTTTTTTTCAAAATGGCAATTTATGTAGGAATATATCTCTCCTTTCTTTAAAGTCAAGGAGTGAAATGCATCTTTTCTTTTGAGTCTAACAGAAGTGTCTCAGCTCAACCACCAAATGAAGAATTTTTATTTCCCTGGAGCTAGGGTTGTCTAATATGTATTAACCCAAGTTTGTACTATTCCCCAATATTTTTATTCTCAGTTGCCAGTATTGTTCCAGGATGCAGTATCCCGGCCATCCTTACCACCATTAAGTCCTGCAGCACTGTGGTTAGGGGTCGTTTCCAGGAGTCCTGTTTTTCCAAGCAGGCCTACTGAACCAAATTTGAACTTTCCTCTCTGATGCAGACCCAGCCATACCTGTACACTCCTTGGGACCCACCATCAGATACTTCTTATGTACTCAACATTTTGATGTATCTGGGGGCCTTTCAGGTGCTCCCACCAAGTGCACATTCTGAATCAGAAGAAAACTCAGAGGAAAACAGTGGGCAAGACATTTTGAGATGCACAGACAGAAGTGAAGGTAACGTGTAAAGCCACAGGATGGTTTAAGACCTAATTACCTGAACTATCTCCACATCAAAAGAGTAACAAACTGCCCCAGCACGTAGCAGAAGTGCATGAAACATTCAGCTGGGCTTGCTGGCAGAGCACAGAGGAGGACTATGATTCTTCAACGTGAACATCCTCAGCCTGCCACAGCTTGTCTCACCTCCATCAGCTCAGCCTAGGGCAGGTGTGGGCCCAGAACTGCAGCTTTACTCAGGGCTTTTGTTCATGCTGTCAGTTGTCAGTAATTGGGTGGTCCTCCCGGGTCTCTCTGATGGTTTAGGTGTTTATTGTAATGAATCCCGGATGAATGTCCCACCAAGTCTTACATGCTTCAACACAGCAGCCTGGCAGTGATGCAACTGCTAGCAAATGTGTTTGACAGATTTTAGGCGTGAAAAGCCCAAACCATTTATAGGAACTTTTGAGTTAATTTCTTAAGCCTGCAATAGCATTTCTTTGTTATTCAAGCAGAAATGTTGTCTAAATATATTGCTTTTGCCTGGGAAATTTTTACTAATGAGTAGTCTTTTTCATAGCAGAAATTTGTATGACATCTTGCTACCAACCCGATACAGCAGCTTGCTAGAAGGAAAAATACTGTTTGTTGAATTGGTAGTACGGCAACAGAGCTGCCATCCAAGCCAATCTGGCGTTCAATTAGACTTCACTTAGTTAATGATACGATCAGAGTGACTAACGGCAAACAGAAGTAGGAAGCACAAAGCAGATTTTTATGCTGTTATTTTTATTTCTTGTATTTTCATCTTTATTAATCTTTTCAAAATGAATACGTAGAAAAGAAAGAACCCACATGAAGAGGAAAGGTACTGAATGGCACTTGTGTAACCCATCGACTGTAGCTGCTGTGGGCAGGACTCATGAAACAGCTATTCCTGTACCAGGTGGTTAAAACTCAGCAATGACAGGTTTACAAGGCAATCATACTTAATCTTTCTCACCACACAGGTGCCTCAATGGATCTGCAAGAGAAATCAGGATTCTTGTTTACATTATTTATGGGATTCCAGGGCCACTGGAAACAAATTCATCCCCTTCTTTGGGCAAGAACATTTAAGAAGACTACCAGAATCTTCTCTCATTTAGCTTTCAAATTGGACAATGACCTAGAGGATGTCCTTTCAGCCCAGAGGAGTCTGAGTGCTCAATGCTCTTGATGCCTCCTGCCTCCACCCATCTGATGGAGGAAGAACCTGGGGGATGGCACTGAAGCTGCACCCTACCCAGGAAACAAGCTTGTCCTGGGAAATTCTGTACAAGGAGGCTGTGCTGTTTTCCACTTGCTTAAGTCAGACAGTGGAAAAAAAATATCTATGTGTAGACCAAAATATAGAAAAAAATGTAGATCAGATCTGAGGAATGCCTTTCATAGCAACGCTTGAGGTTTCTGTGTGGCAGCACAGGGTCAAAGACACAATCAACTTCCCCAAAAAGGAATAGCATGAAGAATTATTAGCAGATACTCCTCAGTGATTTAAAGTGACAGAAAAATTAATTAATAAAAACATAGAAGCTGAAAAAAAACTCTGTAAAATAAAACAAAACAAAACAAAACAATACAAGTTTCTGTTGATGGTGTACAAATATCTTTCCTGATTTATTTTAATCATGAGAAGGAAAAGAGGGAGAGAAAGGGAATAACAGCCTTTGCCAAGTTTTCAGTGATTCTCATATACATGATTCCCAGCTGCACCTAACTCGTTATCACTCTTGAGAGTGCAACGCTTCTCTGCAAATGCTCCAGCCACTTAGATTTTTGAAGAGGGTTTTTCAACAAGGATGGACTGTGATAAATGCAATTTAAACAAGCCACTTAATCAAGTTATTTATATTAGATAACAATATAAGCAGAGCAAGTGAGTCTTCCACACAGAAGCCCTCAGGAAGCCTCTGTAGAAAAGAAAACACCACAAGATCCCTCTCTGTGCAGTCACCCTTGAAGAATTTCTCTGCTGGATGGCAGAGCTGTGTCCCCTGTGCTCAGAATGGGCAGTCAGGGCATGATGGTAGGACAGAGCTCATGGCTGGGGAATTCACACTTGGTGGCCCAGTTTGGTCCCTTTACCCATTCAGATGTCATCGGCACCCTCTGAAGGTCTGGCATCGCTGGTGCATGAGCTCTGACACTCCCTGGCCCCTGCCCCATGCCATGGTTTGGTAGAGCTCTGCTGAATTTGTCCAAGCAATTTCAAGAGAAGATTCATCTCTTCAAAGGCTGTAATTTTCTGGGAGGATGAAGAAGGGGAGTCTGAGAAAAAGAAAACAACTTTTATTAATTATATAAATTTTATTAAGGTTTTATTAATTTCTGAGAAGATTGCCTCTGGAAAACACTGTGTGTGTCCCGCTGTCCTTCTTCTACACTGTTAAATATGCCCTGAGAGCATATGGAGAATAGGAAACCAAGCTCTGTACACAACTTACCCCATCCAAAGTGCCCACTGGCCTCAGGAAAATGTTCGAGAAATAAATCTGTGTAGGTGGAGCTACCAAAAATGTTAGTGAACAAAACTAGCTTTTAAAATTATATTTTCATATTAGAAATAGGAGATGATCCTCACATTAGGTGAGGAACAGCAAAATAGAGGCAGAATTTTAATTTTAATTATTCATCTTACTTAATCTGAGAATTTAAGTTGATCCTCATTTTACAGAAGCTTGTGGAATCCCTAATTTGAGATAAGGTCTGAGCAGGGATCAGAGACCCCAAGCAGAGAAGAGAGCTGATGGAAGTTTAAGCTGACAGAAGTTTAAAAAGAAACAAATGGGCTTTGCCATTCAGAGAATGTAAGCAAAGACCACAGCTCTAGAGAGAAAACAAGGCAAAGTCATGGTAAAACGATTCATAAACCACAGACTCCACTTCAGGAAATGCAGAGGCAAAGGTGAAACTCCAAGAGGAGATGGAGCAAAACTAAAGTGAGTTTTCAAGAGGCATCCTGAAGGTTTACACAGACAAGCACAAACCAGCCACATTTTGGAAGCCTTTTTGACTGTGTAAGAAGCTAAAACATGACTGCAGGTATCAAAAAAGAAACAAATATAAGTAATTTGTATAGATGAGAAGGATTTGTAGGAAATGTTAAAGAGACAGCTTTGTCCAGTGACTGAATACTACACTAAGCATGAAGGGACCCTTTTCACTTGTCATTCTGATACCAGTGCACAAGTTCACAGGAGGTCAGAAGCTGCATTAAGAATTTTGAAGAATAAGTGTAGTCATGTTGCAAACAGGAATGTAGACCTTCATTAGAGTCAGTGGGGAATTTCCGAGATAGATATGGAGAGAAGATGTCTTTCAACAGCAGGATCCTCCAAGCTGTGAAATAGAACAGGATGTGACGATTAAAACCCATGAGTTCCTTTGAAGATTTGCAAGACAAAGGAGACAAACTCAGACTGATTGAGATCTTTTGATATGCCTAGTATCTTGTCACTTCTCTATAATATTTCCTTTTAATGAATGAGAGGTAAGTGAAATTATCCTTTTATGAGATTTAGGATGAATAATAGCAATTTCTGCAGCATTGCAGCTAAGACTAAATGTTAAAATTAGCTGGTGAGCAGTCTACGGGAAACTAAAGACCAAACCCTTCCTCTCCATCACAAGGACCTTCTCTCTAATGTCTGTGGACCAACCTGCTGTTCCATTAAGAAGGACTCAATTTCTGTGTTGCAGCTCAGGTGTCTCCTGCATTACTATGTGGGAGTGTGGCATCTCACTCCACCTTCCCCTGGAGATCCAGAGCAGATCTGCCACTCACCCTGTGAGCTCGCATTATCAGTGCCCTTCATCACACCCAGGATTTGACCTAAATTCAGCCTTTCTTAGCTGCCACACTTGTCTCATCCACACGTAGCATCTGCGTTTATACAGCAGTAACAGCTGTCAGCCACTGATGGCAAGATCCCAAGTCTCAACCAGGTCTATGGTTTCAGAGTTACATGCGCACTTGCCATATGGACGATCCTGCAGTAACGTGTCTTGTAGACTGTCGTGGGCTGAAGCTGAAAGTTCATATGGAAATATTTTTGTGTGTGTGTGCTGGTTTTGCCAAACGTCCTGTTTTAATTATTCATCTCTCCTCATGAATAAATGAAAAGGGGAAACATCAAAAGTCACCAAATACTCTGTGCTGGTCACAAACACTGAAGGTTTCTTTTTAATGTACAATCAGAAAGTTGGATTAAGATTCACTCCTTTGATATGCAGCTGATTATTTTTATATATATAAAAAAGAGAGAAATTCCTGTTTCCTGCAATTAACTGTATTTTTTTTGAAGCGCAACAGGCATAGAGAAATCACATATCTGTGGCGACTCCTTTCAAAGAAAACAATTAGCATCCATATCAAAAAGCTAATTCAGAGAAATTAAAGAACACATACATCAGTAAAATATAATATTTCCTCTTTAGCACATCTCATTGTGTACAATGTGTCACTGTAAAATTGTTAGGTTTGGAGATAATGAAGAGTGACAGTCGAAGAGTTCAGGGCTTCATACAAGACTTTTGGGTATGTAAAGATTTTAATTGCACATAATTATGAATGTGGAAGTGGAACGATTTAATTTTTTAGCTTTCATGCTATTAGAAGGCTAATAGAACCAATATCAAACTGAGTTAGTTACAGCAGAATTACTAGAAGAAGCTATTTTTTCATTCAGCAATTTAAATTAAATCAAAACAAAAAAAATTAAAATAGCTCATATGTTTCTCTCTTCTTTTACATTTATATAGTGTTAGCAAGATAAGTGGTGTATGTTATTAACAGAGATGAAGAAAATAGTTCTAACAAGATTAGAATATCCTGGAATAATGGGAATGGATAGTGGGGGAGCAGAGAAGAAAAAGGACAACTATGAAATGGGTGGATAAAGTACTGATGTGATCTGTTAGTTTGAGAGAGACTTAGACTGATACACCATTGCTGATGAGCATAACAAGAGGAGGAACAAGCTCCTTTTACTGGGTCTGTGGGGCTTGTGACTTCTGCAAACACACAAACAGCAGAGACAACACATGCCCGAGAGCCAGAAAGGTTTCTGAACTGTGCCTTGGCCCTGGGAATCAACTATTGTTTTCACCTTGGCAATGTTAATAAGGACCATGGCAGGGATTGTTCTCTCCCAGCTTCTTGGATGACGGTAAGCTCTAAGACAAATTCCAGGAAATACCAGGATGGGATAAAACAAGATTTCCACCACAGCCCAGGGTTCAAACCTCCCCATTGATAACATTCTCAAGACTGTCCCCAGAGCCGAGCAGCCAGCCCTCTCCTGCACTTTCCCCCCTTCTCTTTGTAGCACCTCGGTTTCAGGTTCCCCTTCTCACTCTTCCTCTCATATATCCCCAATTCTGGTGGGCATTTCTCTTAACCTGCCTTCAATTCCTCCTTTCTCTGATACCTCCCAACCCTATCTGCTAAGTGAACGCCCAGGCTCAGGGAGATTGGAGATTCCCCTCCCAGCATTTCATGCGAGCGCCTGTTCTCCATACAGTTGTAGCACAGCCTGTCCAGCACAGGGGACAGCGAGCAGGAAGAACAGTTATCAGCAGAGAGGAGTGAGAGGAAATAGTGTCCAGACACTCAGTGTTTTCTGCATCCACAACCAGGTGTTTTGGTTCTGGATTGCTTTTGCGTTCCCCATATTGTTCCATACAACAGAGCTGGAAAATAAATTTCTATTCTAGTGCTAAACCCTGTTTAAGTTCATCTTTCAGCAGCAATTAGAAGTCTGTTGATGTTAGGATCTCTTTGCAGATCTTGGACCTTTTCAATTAATTTTAATCAGGTTCATTAGCACTTTTTTAATGTGTAAGAAATGGGCAAATACATAACTGAAGAGCCACTTACCTTTTAATGAAGCTAACAAATATGCAATTAAAAAAGGTCTGTATTTCAGCAACTTTGCAGTAAATTAACTTGTTTTGTCATTATTGTGCATGCAGAATGTCACTTACTCTGGAGTTTTGACATAAAATTCTTTCTCATTGGCAGAATTAGCAAATAACATTAAGAACTAGGAAATGACAATTAGTTCATGAATTAGGTGGGATATACAATGTGTTAATTATTGAGGGACCCAACTTCATGCAATTAAAATTTAAAATCAAGATAAGAATAATGTATTATTAGGCATCTGAGTATTTAATGAAGTTGCAAATGATTACCAAATTTTATAAATTAATTCTAAGGTTCCTTGACTATTCTTAGAAAATGTTGTGCCCTGGGACTTGTAACAGGCTGCAGCTGTTTGTGGGTAGAATAATAATCTGAATCTCTGAAATACTGTAGGAAGCTTTGCTTTTTATCGCTTGTACATGTGCCTACAAAGATGTTTATTAAACGTTGTGCTGCTGAAAAATGTTATACTGACACTTCTTCACCAGATCTTAATTTAAAGCTGAGTTTCACATACAACTGCCATATCCAACAGTTTATTGCCTGCACCTCAGCAAGTGGCTGGAAGTTCACTCTTCATTTTAAGTCTTCTTAAAATCAATGGCCATCTTCCTGAGTGGGCCACATTCTAACCATGCTATATGGATGTAAATACAGAGTAAATGCAAAGAGCAGCTGGCTGCAGTGGGATTTGGATCACGTCCATAATATTGCACGAGACTTGATCCTGTGGCTGCAAGTGGAGGCTAGAAAAGTCACGAAGTTAGACTAGCAAGTTGTCACTGTGCCATGAACAGCCAGCCCTATATCATCCCCATCAACTAAAGAGTAAAGCAATAAACCCTCAAGAAGAACCACATCCAGGGTCATTATGCAAACTTTAGGGCTAGCGTGGATTTCGTAAGAGGAACGAGCTCTGTGCTGCTGTTTGAGGGAAGCAAGGGCAACCAGTGATGAAAGAAGTCAGGACAGGGTGTAGAGAGGTGGGGTTCGGTCTATTCAACCACATAACAAGTGACAGGAAAAGAGGAAATGGCCTCCAGCTGGGCCAAGGGCAGTTGAGATTGGATGTGAGGAAGAATTTCTTCACTGAAAGGGTTCTCAGGCATTGGAAGGGGTTGCCCAGGGCAGTGGTGGAGTCCCCATCCCCATCTTCCCCATTGAAGAGTTGTGTAGACATAGTGCTGAGGGACACAGTTTAGTCAGGGAGTTGTCAGTGTGAGGTTAATGATTGGACTCTATGATCTTCCCATCTGCTTTGCTAGCTGGATGATCCCTCCTGCAGTAACAGGAGATCCTGTTTAAAACCTGTGACCTATATGATTTATTATTTCTATGATAATGAATGGGAGAGTGTGATGGAGAGCTGCCAATCAGCAGTGCTGGCACCCTCTGGGGACCCTCACTGCTCTGTGTCCTTTGAGTGGTCCTGGAGACTCCTTACTGCTTCTAACAAAGAGTAATTTGAGCAAAACATGTGGAGTGAAGATTAGAAAAAAGCTGAAGACCAACCAGTCCACACAGAAGGGCTCCTGGTATTTGTGGCACATGTTGGTGTGGCAGGTGCCCAGCAGGCCTCAGAGGAGCCACCAGTGTGTGCATGTTCCTGGCTGTGTGGAGAAGCCCCCCTATGTCTTTTTTTGTTCTCATTGACAGTTCTTCCCACCTTTTTGCTCCAGCATCTGCAAATGACTGAGTGGTGGAGTAAAGC
>NW_010307450.1:0-2346 GCF_000700745.2 Antrostomus carolinensis | reverse complement strand
GCTCTCCAGCCACTCCTCCCCAGGCCTGTAAGAGTGCATGGCGTTGTTGTGACCCAAGTGCAGGACCCAGCACTTGGCCTTGTTGAACCTCATACAGTTGGCCTCGGCCCATGGATCCAGCCTGTCCGGATCCCTCTGCAGAGCCTTCGTAGCCTCCAGCAGATCGACACTCCCACTCAGCTTGGTGTCATCTGCAAACTTACTGACGGTGCACTCAGTCCCCTCATCGAGACATTAAACAGAGCTGACCCCAACACTGAGCCCTGGGGAGCACCACTTGTGACTGTCTGCCAAGTGGATTCTGCTCCGTTTCATAGTTGTATTGCTTTTTTACCTTTTTGCAGATAAAACCTTACTGGATGGTATATAGTAGATTTTTTTTCAGGCTGTAGCAAAGCCTTTTGCCCTGTATTTGTGCACACATGTCCCTGTCATGGGCTGCCACCTTCTCCCCAGCCCAGATGGGTGTCCCAGTCTTTGGGGGACTCCCATCCTACGGCTCTTCACACATTCTGCAACCGCCTTTCACAAGGTGCCACAGGGGATTTAGTGTAAGGGCCTTGGAATAAAATGCACACTGGGAACAGGTTTTTATTCTGTATTTACTGGCACAGAAGCAATGTTTCAAGCTGTGCTAAGGGGTTTTTGTCATCCTCTTTAGTAGTTCTCACTGCATAAAGCATTGTCTCTTTCCCCTCACTGCCTTTTTATGTTGCTTTTCTCCTCAACAAACACATTCCTTTTGGTATCTCCCGAGCCTGTTCAAAACCTTACTAGGCATTGCCTACACCGCTTTGACCAATCTTGTTTTAACCAGTTTCCCAAATGTGGTGAATAGCATTTACCCTTGGGCAGCCCTATCACAACCTCTACCAGTTTGAGGGTATTGTAACTTCTGGCTGGTCTACAGAGAAGGGTGTGTCTGAAATCAGTCATGTGGATAAGAGAGGAGGGAAGAAATACAAGATGACAGCAGCATCACTTCTTTTTTTATCATAATGGTACAAGCCATAGTTCATGGTCTGTGTTTGGCCAAGATGGAGCAGCAGCACCCAACCCCAAACCACCCATGTGCTCCTTTTGACCTGCCAGTGGGTCCTTGAGCCACAGCATTGAGGTTCCAAATTGAGATCGAAGATCTGCCAGGGTTGAGTCTAAAGCCCAAAACTAAGGCCTTCCAGACTCCTTCTCAAACAGTATTTTTGTGTCCTCTTAAGTAACTTCAGTTAGTTGTCTCCCTTTTTTCACAGCCAAAAAAGTCCTGCCAAGAAAAAAGTCTTCAGGGCCTACTCACATTCCAGCAACACTCCGGCCTCCAGAAGTCCTTTTCACAGCTCACAATATGGCATTGTGATTAGATATAAACTGAAAGTGTATTTCCTGCCCTTCAGTAATTATACTGGCTTATGGGAGCTTTATTCAGCATGAAGCTTTATTATTCTGCAGAATGAAATTCTGTATAATTTTCCTCTCCTCCAATGCACAGATGAAAAATCATATTTTGGTCCGAGTTGGGAAGAAAGGCTCAGTTATCACTTGAGAGCTTGGTGTTATTTTCCCCTGGAATTAAAAAATCCATCTGGGTGTATGACCCCGTTCACCCTCCTGCCTTTCCATTCAGCCTTTTGTATGCAGATGAACCTTATCAATTTCCACTGCTGCAGAAAGGTGAACCAAAACAGCGTTGCCTCCCCCAGTCCTCCTTACTCTAATGGACACATGTGAGCCAGAGCAATAAATGCGTGTAAAACCCTCCTGCTCCTCTAACAAGGGGAGGGAGGTACAGATGGAAAGCCTGGTTTGTGGCTGTCACCCATCAGCAAGGACACCAGCATCAGCACAATCCCATTGTCAGAACAGCCAGAGATGTCGGGACAGGACCTGATTTATACAGCTCTCTGGCTTTAACCAAGGCTTAATTCTGAAAACAACTAGAAACAACTAAAACCAACTTCACAGAGCTTTACTTGCCAAGTACTTGGCCACCAAAGGTGGGAATCCCTTGTGCAGACACAGCCCAACTCACTCATCTCATATCAACCCATTGCTTACCAAGGCACAACAGACACTTTCTTTCTGACCTCTCTTCCTCTAAGAGGACTTGGAAACACAAACTCCTTTTTTTTTTTTTAAATGGAGATGGTTTGCCAGCAGTCAGGTTACCTGCCAGGCTGCATGCATGATGGGTGGTCCCATGGCCATACACTCCTGTGTCTGTCTCTACGAACTGGGGATCACTCTCTATGCCCCAGGTACTTGTTGGTGATGTTACAGCTGTATTTACAATTACTGTCATTATCACAGAATCACCAAACCACAGAACTGCCTTGATTGGAAAAGACCTTT
>NW_010307449.1:0-632 GCF_000700745.2 Antrostomus carolinensis | reverse complement strand
GTGCAGGGACAGGAGTTGGACTTGATGATCTAGGCTGAAGTAGTGGCACCATTTTTTGAGGCATTGCTTCAAGTATGGACCATGCAAGAAAACTGTAGTATCTTTATTTCTGAGATCTCGTTATCATTTGCATGATCATTGCAACTGGAGCGTGCCTGGCTTCTTTGTGCTTAACCACCGTGTAAGCAGAGACTAACCTGACAAGATTCCAGCAGCATTTGGCCAAGGTCCTCAGGGACATGGTGTGAATGTTGGACTTGTCCTGTGCAGGGACAGGAGTTGGACTCCATGATCTAGGCTGAAGTAGTGGTACCTTATCTTTATTTCTGAGATCTCATTGTCATTTGCATGATCATTGCAACTGGAGCTTGCCTGGCTTCTTTGTGCTAACCATTGTACAAGCGGAGACTGAATGGTATCTGCCACGTTATGTGATGCAATGTAAGATATCTGATCTAGTTTGGATATAACTGCATTTGCATGGCATTTTTTCTGGACTAGTTTATCTACCTGAGAAGTTCTTTGTTCAGAGTTGGCTCCATCACTATATCGTATCATCTATATGCACTTAAAGAGACAGTCTGTACCCTAAGGTGCCCTTATTCCTGTGGATGTGCTCCAAGTATGAGAAA
>NW_010307448.1:12447-33627 GCF_000700745.2 Antrostomus carolinensis | reverse complement strand
CCCCGGGCTGGCTGCGGGGTGAGGGTCTCCTGCGGGGTGGTGAGGGGGTAGCGGGAACCTGCAGCACCCAGGTTGGAACAGTTGTGGGGGGTCACTGCTCCCTGCTCACCCTGAAATACCGCCCTTCCCGAGAGAAACAAAGTACCCACTTGTGTCCATACGAAAAACAGAGGCTTCGAGAAACGTGAAACTGCTGAGGTCATTTAGGGAGACAAAGGTTAATGCCATAAAGCAGGATTCTTTCACTGCAGAAAGAGTTCTTCCCACACAAGCCATTCTGTGAGTCTCCAAAAGAGGAGAGATTCAGACTGGATGTAAGGAGGAAATGTTTTACACTGAGGGTGGTGAGACCCTGGCCCAGGTTGCCCAGAGAGGTGGTAGAAGCCCCATCCCTGGAAACATCCAAGGTCAGGTTGGACGGGGCTGTGAGCAACCTGCTCTGTTTGAAGATGTCCCTGTCACTGTAAGGGTTGGACTAGATGGCCTTGAAAGGTCCCTTCAACCCAAAATAGTCTGGGATTCTATGATTCAAGTGAAACTGCTGAGGTCATTTAGGGATGACGAAAGGTCAGTACCATATGAGAGGATAAAGAATGCAGTGGGTACTGGCCCCTGCTTTCAGGTAGGGTTTCCTGAAGGATCAGACCCCATGGTCTGCAACATCCATGTCATATATATCTGTAACCTTTCTCCTCTCCTTCTGGCTGCCAAAACATGTGAGTGAAGGATATTGTTCAATACAGTTCACAGGAGTTCCAGGCACCTGCCCTGCTGTAGCACAACAGGAGAGAGAGAGAGAGGAGAAACTTCAGCTCAGCGTCTTTCCAGAAGAGAGAAACCACCTTGATAACAGCCCATAGACCTTCTCTCCCCCTGACCCTTCCTGCAAACCCATGAAATTGTCCTTGAAGAAATATGTATGGTTTGGAATGATACTGCCTGTAGGTAGACTCTCCACCACCTTCTGGTAAGCAGAGACAGGGGTTGAATACCTTCACTATTAAAAATATCCTCACTTCAATGTGTTCTCCGGGCACTTGGGCAGCCCTGTGATGGGCCCAGTTAAAAGCTGAGATGGACCAGTCTTGACTAGAAAAATGAGGCCAGGCTAAAGGTAGAGTTACTATTGTTACAGGAAGGGAAAGAAAAAAAAAAAAAAAAGGTCATAAAATTTAGCTTCTACTGCAAAAATACACCCAGGACACATCTTAAACTTTTCAGCAAGTCCTAAAAAAAGTGCAGCTTTTGCGCTGCCAGTGAAACTGTTCTAATTAGCCTGAAGGTAAAAGCCCCGGCTGCGCTGGTGGAAAGCCAGCTGTTCAGTTCTCTCTAAGCGAAGCAGAGAAAAGGACCAGCTTAAATAGCAAACCCACTTTCCAGACCCCTAATATCTTCTCTCTGTTGTGTTTCCTGGAGAGGCAGCTGGATCCCTTCCAAAGAGAGAGGAGCCCCTCCGGCTGCCAAGAGTGCTGGAGGAGGAAGACTCAGAAGAAAGAAATGTATGAATTCCCTGGACCTTTCCTTTTCCTCCCCCAGCCTCTCCCATCCTTGAAGGTGTCCTCTGCCCCTGCCTGAAGCTGTGAGGTGAGGTAGTGACAAACAGGGAGTGGTGTCCCAGTGCCTCTCCTTTGGCCGGTGGGTCCTGCCAGAGGAGGTCCTCTCGTCAGGGTGCCTGCATGGTGTGGGATTTCTCAGCTCTGCCCATCTCTTACCCACACCTGGCACTCCAGAGAGCCTGTCACTTGTCCGTAGGGACACCCCCAGCCTGGCACTGGGTCACCTGGGGCAGTACAACAGCATGCTGGACCAGCAGCCTACCCATCAGCACATGCAGCACCCCGTGGGCTCCAGGATGTGACCTCCAGCCACCTGCGGGGAGCAAGTCTGCTGCTCAGGACAGGTATGGTCCCACCTCAGGGGACAGCATAGGCCACACAGAGGCTCTCTCCTCGCTCATGGGGACTCTTCCTTCTCCACATTCTCTAGGGTTTTGCTTTGTCCAATTTTAAGTGACTCAGATGATGAGATTTCCACCCCTCCTAGCTCTATCCAGCAGACGTCTCTGCTGGGAGCATCAGCTGGGGCTGCAGTTCCTACTGCAACAGTCGTTCTACATATTCCAGCTCTAGGGATCAAGTTATTGACTGACACTCTGGGTCTTCACTGAAGAAGATAAATAGAGTCTGCCTTGATGTATGTGGGGCCAGCTTGTCTGAAGGTAAGCCAGCTGAGCCCAGACGTGACCTCACTGCGTTAGCTGGGCTCCTGTCTGAGCTCAGAGCCCCAGGTTCAGGTTGTCAGCACATTTCACCACACTTGCACAACCAGCCTAAACGAAGACTCAGGTGAGCTTCTCAGTCTGGGTCTCTGCAGCCGCGGTGACCCCGGCACCACAGCCCATTCTGCAGTGGAGATGTTCCCTGGCCAGAGCCTCCCACCAACGGCATGAGATATGGGAAACAAAAGAACCCCCCACACCTGAGTCACGAAGCTGCCCCAGGTTTGAAGGTCCCAGCTCGTGATTCTTCTGTGATTGGGGTTGGTGACATTGAGAAGTTTCCCTGCTGTGCACTCCACATCTCAATGTGACCCATTTAAATTTCTGAGCCTTATTAAACACGGCATTAACATTCAATAAATGTCTCATTGATTACGTATTTACTTATCTGGTATTTAACTCGCGTTCTCTTAAGGAATGAATAAAGAGCCCAAAGTGAGCGATAGTTACTGCGTGTGATTTAAAAGGAACTGGGAAAGGACCCTTCCGAGGTAAAACTACAGAGACATGATTTCCAGTTCTGCTGTAGCTGGGCTGGGCACTCTACCATGTGCTCTGGCAGGATACGCCGCCTCCACCTCACCGGGTTAAGAGCTGCTGCTCATCTTCCTCCAAACACCCCAGACCAGTCTAGGACTCCCGGCAGCCTGTTCCAGAACAGCGTGAGAGGCTTCACGCTGCCCTTACCGTGGGCTGCACAGTCTGTCACTCATCAGGAGCAGTGAAGTACAAAAGCAGAAGAGTGAATTTCTCCCTCAGCCTTTCTTGCACCCAATAGTTTGGCAAGACATCCATGTTGGTTTCTGCAACTGGCCCTACTGCATTTCCCCTCTGCCACATGGTGTAAGGCACTTAGCTGGCCCATGCCTCAGTTTCTCCACTTGCAGAGTGGGATGCTGGGAAGATAAGTTATTTGGTGATGTCTAAGAGGGTCTTTGAGTTCTCCTTGGGAGCTGGGAAGAGCTGGTGGGCACTCAAGAAAGTCAACACAGTAGATTGGTATTACTTGTGTTGTTGCTGTACACTATCATTTCATGTAACTCCTGATTTGTGTAGGACTATGTCCTTCTCATTGATCTCAAGCTAAAGATCAGAAAAAAGCAAAAAGTCTGGGGGGATAAATGAGCTTCCTCATCTTCCAGAGCAGCTAGAGTTCATTCAGCCTTCAACCCTGCTCAGCTCCCTGTTATCGCGTTTGAACTTCCCCAATATGTGGGTGGAGAGGGAGAGCAGCGCAGACACGGCAGAAAAGAGCTCGCTTTCCTCTGGGAAACCAACCAACAGTTTTGTTTTAAATTAGCCCAGTTTCCTTGCAAATGACTTTCTGCCTAGCTGTCAAACTTTCTGTAAACAGTTGTGTGAGAGTCATAAAACAAATCCCCCAAAGAAGAGAAAAATAAACCTAGTCATGAGTTCCTGAAGTGAGCTGCTTCTCCCTCCTGCTCTTGGTTAGCCATCACGGGAGATGATTGTCCACTGGGTCACAGAAAGCCAGACCAGGGAGATAACAGGAGCAGCACAAATCAACAAAGGCATCATGGGGAAAAGGTACATTTATTGTTTTAAGCTTTGAGATGGATTTGAAGAGACATCTGAACTTCCTCAGATACAGAGCGGCACTGGAAATGTGGCTGCACATCATCCGCCGCCCAGGAAATGACAAGTGGCAGTGCAGCGGAGCTGAACGGGTCCTGGGTGTCTCTGGGCTGGAAAAGCTGCTGTGTGGGCACATGTGCTGTGTCAGCCCCACCGCTCAGATCACCAGGACCCACCCACACCCTCTCTGCCTCCCTGTCCTTACACTAAACACTGTCTTTTAGGTCTGCGTTAGGGGTTTGGAATCACCGAGGCAGACAGAGGCCTTACAGGTCCCTTCAAAGCTCTGTACCAGGCGCTTTTCATTCTGAGACAGAACTAAGGGTAAGAAACACATCAAATGTCTCTAATTGTCCTTTTACACAGTTCCTCAAAGGAAGCACCAACATGGAGAGATTCATGTTTGCAGGGCCTGCATCACAGAATCACACACAACTGCCTGGACTGGAAAAGCCCTTTAAGCTCATCGAGTCCAACCATGAACCCAACACTGACCAGTCCCCTATGACTAACCCATGTCCCTCAGCACTGTGTCTACACGACTCTTCAATCCCTCCAGGGATGGGGACTCCACCACTGCCCTGGGCAACCCCTTCCAATGCCTCAGAACCCTTTCAGCAAAGAAATTCTTCCTCAGAATTCTTCTTTAGTAGAGCAATGCTGCGTGCAATTATATTTCCTGGTGGCACAATTACTTTGGCATCATGGTCAGAACATTCCCCAGGGCTGAGAGGAAAGCTGGGGATTCTCTCAGGGATCACTCAGGCTCTGGCTCTCCCAGGATTGTGGTTTGGGTTTGGGGACTGTCTCTGCTCCGGGATCGCTGGCTGGGACAGGCTGGGCATCGGTCGGTGGGTGGTGAGCAACTGCCCTGGGCATCACTCATTGTATGTTCTGTTACTGTCATTATTATTATTTTATCTCAATTATTAAGTTGTTCTTACCTCATGACTCTCCTCACCCTCACCCCTCCAATTCTCTCCCCTGTTCCCTGCTGAGGGCAGGGGCTCCTCACTGCTGCTGCTGCTGCAAGTTCCCCTCTGGTTGCACAGTGGCCTGGCAGCGAGGCTTGGGGATTCCTGCCCGCCGAGAAACGAACGGCTGAGCAGCATTTCCCAACCATGATCCATCCAGCTCCGTCCGTCTCCCTGCTGTCATCAGCTCTCTTTTCTCCTGGGCTTTCAAGAAAATTCCAAATGAGAGACTTTCACGCTGAGGATTTTACCAGTTTCCCCTTTGCCAGAAACATTTTTTCCTTTCATGTGCAAAGTAAAAAACAACAAGAAAAAAAACCCAACCAAAAAACAAAAACCAAAACTACTTCTAGTGGTAATAAAAATAAATAACAGTCATTTGGCCAACAAGCTCTTTATTGAAATTCCTTTCTTTCAAGGGTTTTCCCTGTACAGCAACATAACCCCTGAGTATTAGACAGGAAATATTCATTCAAAACCGCAAGAAAACACAAGTGGGTAGAAAACAGGAAAATTGTTTGTATTTGGCACCACACTTCCCATTTTAGTCTCATGAAAAGTTCCAGGAAAGATCTTGGATTTGCTCCTCCTCAAAATCCACGAGGGTCATGAAGAGAATTTGAATGAAACAAATGTTCAAGATTTAAAAAGAATGAAAAGCAAAAAGAAAATGCCTGGGTTTGCATCACAATTTTACTTCAAATTCAATTTCATTTTCCCCACTTTTGAAACTATCTGCATTTTTAATGTAATTTCCTGCCACACTGCTAGCACGCGCTGCTGCTTCTGATCTATTACAACGCGACACAGTAACACTAGCTGAAATGCTTTGTTATTTTAATGTAATTTAGTGAAATGTATGATGTTAATAATCAGCAGTAGCTGTTACTTGGAGCTAGTTAAAACTTCATGCCGTGTTCCCGAGAGTGTTTTATCTTATTCTTGCAATCTGTGCTGCAGGGTAACAGCCCGACGCTCCCTGCAGCACAGGCAATGCGAGCGGCAGGGTGAGCCTACAGCGGCAGGCCCAGCCAACAGCAGCGGTCTGCAGAAAGCGGTGTTAGCAGTGATGTCAGGAATAGCTCCACATTGGTGGTACGTGGTGCTTGGCTCACCTCTCCCACCCCTCTCAGCTTGGCTGAGACAATTAAATGCCCATTCATTCCCCCTGCTCTCTGGGCAGGCCAGCGGAGGCTCAGACCAGGGCAGCATCAGGATCTGGATCTGTGTTCTGGGGATGCTGCTCTTCTCCACACCATTTTTTTCTGGAGGTTTGCAGGTGCTGCAGGTCCAGCACAAGAAGCAGTACAGCTTCTGCTCTGCCCAGCCAAAATGGTGTTCAGGAGAAGACAGTTCCATTCCGGAGGCTCAGCTTATCTCTCCTCCTACACCAGCCGCTTCTGGTCTCTTGAGGGTCCCTCAACCTTGTACGTCCCTGAGAGCAGAGAGCAGACCAGACCCTGGTTTTATGTGGGCCACAAAGGTGGGATGTAGCAAAGGAGGGGCTTCTGGTGTCACACTCCCTCCCACCCTCTGCACCCAGCAAAGACCTCAGTAACAACCTAGATGTGACCACCTGCCAGGGCTGGTTGAGTTCCTGCTGCTTTGGACTTTGGATCAGGCCCAAACTGAGCCATTTCTTTTGTCTTTGAGTCATCGTATTCTTGAGCAGGTGACACCTTCTCTCAGCTACTGCTCAGGCTCTGGATCAGCACTTCAGGTGGGGCACGTTGGCCTTGGCCATCTCTCTTGCAGGTGGCACTTTGGAGGCAAGTGTCCTTCACACCAAAAAAAAAAAAAGGCATAGGGAACTCTTCTGTGCTAGAGGATGGCAAAGGTCTGCTCCTCTCCTCGTCCTTCAGAGGACAGGTTGACTCAGAGGAACCAGACAAGATGCGCAGAGCTCTGCTTCCTTCTTCCTCTCCCCTCTCCCTTGCTCTCAGCTGCGCTGCTATTCCTAGACACAGGGACCTAAATCTGAGCCACAGGCATTTACATGGCTTGATATTTTTATAGCAATGAAAATTAGTTTCCCTTTCGCCAAAAGTGGCTGGAATCCCAGGTCTGGAACTGGGCTGATGGGGTAATGTCTGGAAAAAAAAAAAAAGGAAATCTCCAACATGGAAACACTAAATGCTATGGCAACAAGAGGAGCAACAAACAGGGCTTAAAGACACAGAGTCAGCACTAGTTTAAGAGCTGGGAAATAGAGAGAGGGAAACATCAGTGGTTTATAGAGCCGTGTTTTATCTGGGGTGAGGAGATGGGATCCTGCGCCCTTAAACAGCAACGTACACGCGCTAGAGAGATAGAGAGAGCCAGGCAGCGTCCTGCCGCAGGCTGCTGGCTTTCATCAGGATCCCTTCTGGCCACTCAGCTGACATTACATGTGGAAACTGAGCTCTTCTCCCTTTTTTCTGAGCCATCTCTCCAGTCATGTGCTGTAAATACAAAGGAGGGAGCATATCTGTGCAATTTGTTAATCCAGGAACAGGAGCTGGCTGAGCTGCTGCTGCCAAACCGCCGGCTCTGGAGTCGCGGAGGGATCCCTCCCTTCCCCAAGGAGCAGAGATTCTTCTCCAGTGACATCTGACTTGCTCTTGTGCTAATTGACAGCTCCCTGTTGAAAATGATGTATGTGTTCAGGATATTCTGGGTTTTGTCCCAGTTTATCCTGGCCTTAGCAAGGACACTTCATGGCTCCCCCTTCCACCCCTAAATCCCTGGCAAACAGATAATTTCCATACGTAAACCTTCTGACTTCTATCCAGAGGAGCCCACAGGAGGCTTTTCTTGTTTCTTTTCTTTCCTCTGTGGATCTGAATCTCAAGCCATCATGGTACAGTAGTTTCCAGGAGACATCTGGAGAGGAGACAGGTAAAAGCAGTCTGAAAGTGCTCCGTGGAAGGCAGGGGCTTCTGAAGTCAGGACACAGGCTTCAGCTCAGCAGATCTGAATTCCATGTGTTTGCACATTAAACTTCCACACGTGCCACAAACTTCCTTTGAGATCCTTGACAAGGCTTCCCCGTTCACCATGCCTCCGAGCTCTGAGGTGGCTGTGTCAGAGAGACCAGAGCCCACCTGGGCCAGGAATCTCTCCATCTGCAGGTAGCACATCTGCCCTAACAAGGCGTCAACCTGAGCTGAGACCTGGCAAAGCTACTTCCAGAACTTGTTGTGTGAGGTGTGGACCGGCTGTTCCCTTGCAGCACATCACGTTGCAAAGCTCAGCACCTGCATTTCTGGGCTCCTGGAGCAGCTACCTCCTCATGATGTGTGTATAATAGTTGGGAAGTCAGCTTTCTGAAACAGACATATTTCCTTGTAAAAAATGGAGCAATTCTCCACGGTGTGTTTAACTGGTTTTTAAATTTAAAAACCCCACATCACAAGACTTTGTTTCTCAGCATCCAATGGCAATGACATCTGAACCTCAGGCAGGTGACTCCATCTCTTCTTATTCAGCTCCTCTGAGCTCCTCTTCCCCAGGCTGGCCAGTTGTCTTCTCCTGGTAGGCAATGTTGTGTTTCCCCCATGTCCTTGCCCTCTCCCCAAGGTCCTTGCTGTGAGCCTGTCCTAGGCTGTGAGGAGTCACATGGAGGAGACACATGGCCCGAACATCTGCTGCTGTGGGGACAGGACAGGCTGCTGCAGCACACAAGGAGCGCCGTGGGTCACAGCGTGCGTGGTGTGGACTGTCGGTACACGATGTCTGTGTAACACGCTCCTCGGAGCGCCGACCGCAGCGCAGCAAAGCAAGGAAAGTCACAGCAAACCTGCCTTCTCCTAGTCGTGTTGTTTCTGTGTCCAGGCTGCTGAGGGTTTGGAGAAAACATGTGCCAGGGTGGTAAGGGGAGAGGAAGAGTAGCAGCAGCAGTGGAGGGAGAAGAAATTCCACCAGTGTGAATTTCTCCCTCTGGAGAGCAGAGCAAGGAAGCAGCTCTCGCCTGCAGCACGTGTCACAGGCTGGGCTAATCACGGGGGACAGGGACAGGATGGTGGTTATTTCTCTCCTCCTGATCTACCATTTGATCTTGGACTAGTTCCTTCATTTCTTGTTGTGTAAGTTCCCTTTTCTATAATGACAGGATAAGAATCCTCTCCTTTGTGAAGTCCTTTGATATCCAAGGAGGAAAAACATCATACAGAGTTACTGATTATTGGCTTTATCAGTGTCTCAGCCATCTTCCTCTTGGACAAAGAACATCACTCTCGAATAACTCTCTGGTGTCACACCAAAATAGATCTGCTTTCATTGTAGAGAAAGAAAGGGAGTTGTGTTCCTTCATTCAAGGACTTGTTAAACTTCTCAGTGTGTGTCATGGCAAGGCATCATGAAGAAGTGGGTACAAGGGTAAGGAAGAATAATGACAACCTTTTTCTTTGGCTTCTGTCTCAGTGGATTTGTGTTTCCCAAGTTTCAGCAATTTCCAAGTTAAAAAAAAAGAAAGAAAGAAAAAAAAAAACAGTTTCTGGTTTTCACGATTTCACCCAATTTTCCTCAGAACTGGGGCCAGGTACATTCCAGACAATGGGATCCCTTTTGACCCAACTGCTCTGTTTCAAGTGTGTAATGTTCATTCAATGGGGTTTTGTGTTTCCCCTGAGCACACTTCACACAGCTCAGGACCGGGGCTCTCGGCTTATGCCAGCTCCTGGAGGACAACAGAGTGCCAGCGCTTTCAGCCTCACTCAGCGGTGTATTTCATACAGGTCTGAAAAGCTTCTGTCTGTATCAAGCATCAGCAGAGCACTGCTCATGGGAATTCCTGGGACACCACTTCCTGGTGCAGCTCTGATTCATTTTGCATGGGGGTAGAACTCCATATTTTTGAGATAATACTCAGTGGGATGAAAGGTTTTATTCTTCAGATAAACATCTTTTGAAGACTGGAAGACTTTTGTTTTTCACTACATCAGCTGTGTGCCCCTTGTATCTGGAAAGCAGCCTACAGACCCAGAGCAGGAGAAATCGGCCAACTCGGAATCAAAGAATCATTTAGGTTGGAAAATACCTTTAAGATCATCAAGTCCAACCATAAACCTCACACTGCCAACTCCAGCACTGAACCATGTCCCTAATGTGTGTCATCTATGTGGCTTTTAAATACCTCCAGGGATGGTGACTCAATCACTGCCCTAGGTAGCCCATTCCAGTGCTTGACAACCCTTCTGGTGAAGAAATTCTTCCTCAGATCCAATCTAAACATCCCCTGATGCAAATTGAGGCTGTTTCCTCTTGTCCTGTCCCTTGGGCCTTGGTTGAACAGACCCACCCCCACCTCTCTCCACCCTCCTTGCAGGGACTTGGACAGAGCCAGAAGGTCTCCCCTCAACCTCCTTTTCTCCAGGCTCAACACCTGGGCACTCTGCTGGTTCATGTTCAGCTGCTGTTGCCCAACACCCCCAGGTCCCTCTCTGCCCAGCAGCTCTCCCCCCACTCCTCCCCAAGCCTGTCACACTGCTGGGGGTTGCTGTGACCCAGGGGCAGGAGTGGCACCGATCCTTGCTGGCGTTTGTGCTGCAGTGAGCGGGCTGCCATGTGGGTCGGAGCTCAAAACTGGTGGCAATGGCCTGTCAGGACAAACTGGGTCATGGCATCCTGCTAAGAGTTGAGTTGAGCTTATTTAAGTTAAATTCAGCTCTTTTTCCAGCTTTTGGAGATGACCTCAAGAGAGGAACAAATGGGTCCATGTCTTTTCTTGCCTTTTCCAGCTATAAAGAAAGCCTGAAAAAGTTTTTATTTTACAGATATTTTGAGAGAACTTTTCAGTAGATACTTCGTACATGAAAAATTCAGGTCTTGTCTCTACTGTTAGACTGACAGGCTCTCTGGCCAGCTTGAGAACTAATAGGATTATGATATCTATGATAAAGGTACAGCACGAACACCTGAGGGAGGCAGTAAATTTTATCTAGGTTGTTTAAAATGCTGGGGTTTGTCAGAACGTGTTTAATGCACCCCTCCTATAGACAGCTGGGGGAAAAAATAGCAATTTGCTAAAGATTCAGCTTAGTCTGCTCTCTACAGCCCGTTTCACAGATATCCATGCAGTTCCACAAGAAAAAGCAGTGAAGATGAGCCTTGACCTTTCTGACACTTCAAAGGTTAAAAACAAGAAGAGATTGGAGCCTTTTTGACAGGGAGAAAAAGTCCCACTTTTCAGGCCTTTTTTTATCTGTCTCAAAAAGGGACAAGAAGAGCACAGACTCCTCCTGCACATCTTTTTGCTATTTCACCTTTCTGCTTCTCCTTATAGCTCAGGAAATGTCAGCAAAGAGCCACAGGCAGAAGTTTCTGGCTGGAGAGCCAGCAAGTCACAAGCAGCCCAGCTGTGTGTCTGCCCCTCAGCCTTGAGAAGCTGACCTTGCAACTGATCCTGGGCTTGAAGCATCCCAGAGTGCTTAAAGTAATGAAATTAAAACAAACCAGCGGTTGCTCAGACAGCAGGGTGTTCTGGGAGCACTGAAAGTCCTGAACAAAGGTGCATCATCCAGAAAAACATTTCTCCCCATTGCTTTGCGTGTCCTGTACGAAGTGACACGCGGGGAAAGCTTTGCAGATGTTGCCTTGTGGTGTTTTACCAAGGGCAGGAAGGAGTCAGACCTCTGCCTTTCATCCTGCAGACATTAATAATATCGTGGAGAATTAAATCAGGTAATACAAGAAAAGGAGAGGGCTTTCTGCTCAAAGAAGCAGAATCCTGCAGATGTTATCCCCAGTTCTGTCACGCAGTGCCACAGAAGACCCCGCACTCCTCACCCACGTTCCTTACAACAAGCTTTTCAGCTGTTTGCATTTGATTTTTCCAGGTTCCTCACTTGTTACCCCAAGATTTGACCAGCAGGATGGCGAGCACTGACAGCAGTAATAGAAGCCAATGGGACTGTTCTGGTACTTTTAGAAGAAACAACAGAATTTAAAAGCAAATAAACTAAGAAACAAGAAAAACTGTCCAAGCATCTCCCTTTGGACCACAGAACCAAATACACTCCTGAGCTTCATCTGTCAGTCCATCTGTCCCAGCCCCTCAATTGAAAAATGAGATACAGTCACCACCTCCTTGCTCAGAGCTGTGAGAAACCACTAATTAACTGTTTGTTATGAGGCATAAGCACATGTGGGGGTTTCACTCCTTTGGCTGCAGCCACACACAGCTGCTCACTCACTCTCCCCCAGTCACCCAGGGAACAAGGGAAAGAAACAAAAGGGTTGAAGAAAACTCGTGGGTTGAGATAAAAACAATGTAATAATTGTAATAAAACAATAATAATAGCTGTAATAATAGAATATGGAAATGAGTGATGCCCAGTGCAATTGCTCACCACCCGCTGACCGATGCCCATGTGTTAGTTTCTAAAGAGCCAAAAGAGCGCACAGGAAAGGTAAATGCCTTTCATGGGAAACCCACCATCTAGACATTAATTTTCCATAAATACATTCCTTATCCCGGGGAACTACAAAGAATAAAAGAAATGATGCATTTCTGTGGAGGCTGAAATTAGATGTTCATTGCCTGCGATCTCCAGGGAGTTCATATTTATTTTGTTGAACATTTTACTAACACTGGGAAAATATTCTCTTTTCCTGAACATTTGCCCTTTGTCACGTTGCCAGAGCTGTACAGAATGATGAATCATTCTTTAGTGACAGTAGTGCTATTATTTCTCATTTGTTACATAAGCGATTTTTTTGGTGCAAAAATTTCAGACACCTCATAGTGATGTTACAAGGAGAGAGGCAGAGAAAAAACATTAAACTGGCCTCTTGGAGCAATTAAAAAACCCAGGAGAATTGCCTTATCAAAAAATAGTGACCCGCTGAATCAAGAAAATGCCAGAGAGGTGTGATTTAAGTGTTTGCCTTGGTTTCGGGGGACCAAAGGGTAATTTAATGAAACAGAAGGTGGGCAGTTCAAATCTGACCAAAGAAATGATACTTGATGCAACATGCAGTTAGAGGATTGATCGTTTCCACTGCATACCCCTGGGAGCAAAGTCTGAGCAAGTTTAAAAGGTGTATTAGCCACATGTGGAGATGGCAAGAGGCAGGGAGTATAACTGCTAACCCATAAACACTTTAGGAGTTGAGTCAGTCCTTATGAGTGGAGAACAGGACAGAACTGTGAGCTGGAACAGGTTATCCCAATGAGTTTACTGGCTGGATCTGTTGAAATGTACAGCCCTGGCCATTTCTGCAGGCAGAACTCTATACAAAGAGGATGCTCAGTCTCATTTGGCCTGACTGTGTTTATGTGACAATATTCCAACAGACCCATGAACCCTCGGCCTGAAAGAAAAGGGGGGACGGAGGAGTGAGTCTTCTTGGCAGAGCAGGTTTGTAGTCCAGTAACTAAACAGCAGGGGATGCTTCAGGTCAGTCCTGGAGTGCACTGCAAGAGCCATCCAGTAATAGAAGCCATCCATTATTGCTCAGGCACAAATATTTTGAAAGGAAAAATTCTGGACAGGCTGGGAAAAGCTGGCTGGCTCATCATTCTGATGAGATTTCCATAGAGAAGTTACAGTATTTGCAAGGTTGCCAATTTTTAAGCAATCCTCTCTCAGCCAATTTCTTTATTTCCCTCCCCAAACTACCAAACATGATTAGATCATATTATGAACACGTTGCCTGCCAAATTTCATCTTCAGTTAATCATACTGAGCACTGTGACCTTATAAAATGATTAACCTGTTTACTCTCTGCCTATGTACAGAGGGAAAAAAAAGTCTCAACAACTTATTTTGGAGTACTATTTATGAAGTCATCCTGACTTATGTTTTCCTCTTCTTTTTGCAGTTGATATGTCATAGTTCAAAGGGAAGGGCTGTAAAAGACAGCAGTGGTCCCACCTTAGTTGTAATCAGGTTGGGACAACCCCAAGCACAAACCCAGGCTGGTTGGAGAATGGATGCAGAGCAGCCCTGAGGAGAAGGACTTGGGGTGCTGAGGGACGAGAAGCTCAACATGAGCCGGCAACGTGCGCTGGCAGCACAGAGGCCAATAACCGTGTCCTGGGCTGCACCCAGAGCAGCGTGGGCAGCAGGTGGAGGGAGGGGATTCTGCCCCTCTGCTTCCAGGCATGGCCTAAGGTACCACTGGAGCATCATTTCCATCATCTATAGGATCATCTATGCCCAGGCCAGCCAAGAGGCAAGTCAAGACAGGCAGGACAGGAGACAAGCCAAGTTCACAAACACTCACGAGGTTTCTGTTTCAACATAGCATAGACATGGCCTTCAACTTCAGCCAAATTTGTATCAACTCATCATCAGGATCCTTATGGGCCTGCTCTGAAGGCCACTGAACTCAGTGACAGTCTTCTGATTCACTTCAGTGGCTTCGGATCAAGCTGTTCTGGATTAAAAATACATGAAGAGAAATCTAAAACAAATGTCAATGGCCAAGAGGTTCTTCACACAGAAGACAATCGCTGAATACAGATAATGGAATTATGGACAGAACCAAATACGTAGGAAAAAACCCCACAATAGTCAGTACTCCGTTAGCACAAACTAAAAGTTCTCTACTGGATCCAAGACTGGCTCTTCTGAGGTCCTTCCTGAAGCAGTTTAGACTACTTGAAGCAGACTTTTCTGGGTAGACTTTTGTGTGTTACAGTGCAATGGGAATTCAGGAAGGTCCCAAGGAGCTACAAATATCTATTGGAAGTTTAAAACTATGCTGTCATGAGGCACATGCTCTCATTGTGGTTTCAAGATAGAGAAATAATAACAAGGATGGAAAAATGTGGATTTTCTAGCAGGACAGAATGCAATGGAATAGACTATTCCTTCTTCTATTGCTTAAGATCAAGGTCCTACTGGAGAAAACAAGAATTGCTATTATTTTATTTCTGTTCCTTTTTGTTTTTCTCTTTTATGAAGAAATGATCAAAGTAATAAAAATCAATACCCTCTGTGTCAGCTGGCACACCACTGAATGCTAACAGGCAAGGGGAGCAGCAACAGTGGGGTAAAATCTTCCACTTTGCTTCCACTGGGTTTTTTTCAGTTTTTAAAGGGAAGCAGCAGTGTTGATTTGTAATCCTGGAGGCTGCTATATAAATATTTACTAAAAACTCTGATACAGCTATTAACAAGGAATGTTGAAGGCTGTCTTATTTAGAAACTCCTGTCATTCTTTCAGTATCTCCCAGGTAGTGCTCTGCTGGTAACCCCGGTGGGAAATCTGGTTTGAAGGGATCTAGGTTTCTGTTTGGCAGTGAGAACAGCGCTGTGTTTTGGTTTCAGCTGGGATTTGTCATGAGAAAAATGGGCCAGGCTTGGATCCTTTATTCCATATCATATCATGTCATGGTCAGTATATTAATGAGGGGCTCTTTCTCTCTTGCTCTCTCTGGCTTTTTCTCAGGCTCAGTCTTCCAGGATCACAGTTTCTGAGTAGTCCTCAGAATGGACTACTGCTCTGAAAGATCTCAGCCAATTCATCTATTAGTTTGAGCAATCTTGCTCTCTCTTTCTTACTAACTGTATTTTTATTTTATTTTATTGTCTTTGTCATCTTGTTCAGGTCACTCTTTGTCAAGGTCAGTCAAGTCAATCAAGGGAGAAGGACAGAAAAACTGGGAAATGATTAGCGTGAGAGGGAGTTAAATGATGGATGGCCAGACTCCCAAAAGATGCATAGGGAAGATACATGTTTTTATAGGGATCAATGAAAGGAGAAAAGGAGATCACAGAAAAGCCTGCACTTCAAACTAAGCTCTTAATTTTTCAGACAGCACTGCTCAAGTTTTACATCACTCCATTATCTAACTGCAATGCAGTTACAGCTCATGTGAATCATATTTCCAGAAGTGCTATAATTGTAGTAAATTTCCAGTTTGGAAAATCAGACTTTCAGCACCTCTGAAAAGCTGACCTTCCACCAATTACTTCCAACATACATTCTTCTGACCTTTATTTCATGCACACATTCATCTGGCTGGACCTCATGCTACAATGCTAGGCTGGCTTTCTAGGTGGAGCATGAGACAGAAATGGAGCATTTCTGTCTCAAAACCATATTCAATTCTTGTCTTCCACGCTGACTCACATGTACCCAAGACCATAAAACATAAGGCCAACTTAAATAAAACCAAAGCAGAGCTGATTTTCTGTGTCTCTGTTGTTTGGTGATCAGTTTCAATCTGCTCTAGAGACTAAAAGCTTTATTCATTATCCTAGAAAGCCTTATTTACTAACCTACAAAGCAAAAATGTAGATCACAAGAACGACTGAATCCACAGGTTGTTCATGTCCACGCACGGAAATATGTAATTGCAGCCTTTTTTTGTTACCCCCTTAAATGCCAGTATCAGTATCTGACTGACTGTTAAGCAGGCTTGACTACCGGCTAGTTTTAATTTCAAACCAAATCTTCCACCTGTTTCTTTTTTTACACATTGCTATGGTGAAGATCATCACAGCCTATATACAAAAGTGAAACACAGAAGGATCACTGAAAAAAAACATCCAGACAGATTAAGACATGAAATAACAACTGGAAAAAAGTGTGTTGCTTGTTAGGTGCCATTGAAGAGTCACCTTTTTTCTGGCCATATTTTGC
Source organism: Antrostomus carolinensis (assembly GCF_000700745.2). Lineage (NCBI taxonomy): Eukaryota > Metazoa > Chordata > Aves > Caprimulgiformes > Caprimulgidae > Antrostomus > Antrostomus carolinensis. The sequence continues at coordinate 17,205 of NW_010307448.1, read as the reverse complement.
TGATCACCTGCCCAGAAATATAATTGGAATAATAAACTTTAAATTACCTTGATTTTCCTGAGTAAATCTTTTTAACAAATACCACTGCCATGGCAAGTCCCATTAGGTCAGGGGCTTTCCTGGACTGTGATGCCTCAGTCACTGAGGATTAACATCCCACACAGAGATGGGAATAGTTTGTGGAGCTCAAAAGCCGCCCAAAGTGCCCTTGCCCATAGGTGCCGGTGCAGATAGGCTGCCTCAACCCTGCTCTGCTTCCTAAATGCTAGATATGGCATTTGGCAGAACGTGACACCCAAAGGGCAAAGTATACTCTTAATACTCCTAGAAACTTCCAAAAGTTCCTCAGGTATTGCATCACGATCTGGGATTTCTTTTAAAAGCTGTGTTTTAAAGGCAAACACTTTGTAATCTCTCCTGTAAAAGGATTCCCTTATTCAACAATAATGCTTTGAGGGGAGGAATAAAACTTTAGTGCTAATCGTGCATTAACTACTCTTGCTGCTACTCTGAAAGCTCCAGCTCTGAGTTTCATTTGAACTTTATTTTCCCTCTGAGACACAAGCCCTTTCCAGCCTCTCAATGAATCCATTTTCTTTTACAATGTCTTTCAAACAGTTTCTTCAGGTTTTGTTGGAGTGGGATGGGTATTATTGGTCAGTCACTGAAGTTCAGGACCTAACTCCATCAACCCTGCTGGGAACACATTTGAGCTCAGATGATTCAAACTCTTTCTTTGGCAGAAGACTCCACTAGTTTCAGTGGGAATCTTGCCTGTGAGAAGAGAGAGGAAAATGGGCTCCAAATGTTCTTGTAAGAAGGATGTCCTCTGAAGGCATCCAATCTGTAGTAGCGTAATGAACAACATTGAAAATCACAGATTTCCTTCCAGCAGAACCTCTGGAGCTTTGGAAGATCATCAGGGCTATTTGGGATGGAATCATCTGAGCAGAAGTGACAAAAGAATAAAGTTTTCTAGTAATGTTCCAGTAAGAGAAACGAGAGATTTCAGAAGTTTTTGAAAATGGGAGGAAATAAAAAGTTCAGTAAAATTTCAAAGACTAAAAAAAAAAAAAAAAATCCTTCTGGCTCTGAGACAGTAATTTGATTTCAAGTCCAAATTTCTTTTATTCATAACTATACATTCAGCCCTAACTATTCTTCACTGAGTCCTCTCAAACATGACAGTCCAGAGCTTGAAGTACTGAGCAAGAGTGAAGCTACCGTGTTTTTTTCTTGACCCACCACTGCTTCAGGACATGAACCTCAGCTCAGCTCCCTGCCTTCCAGTTTTTCCCCACTATAAAATGATGACGTGCTTCCTGTTCTTGCAGACTGGACCACACAGTGTTTTCATGTCTCAGATTTGATGGCAGATTATGAGAAGTACGAGTTAGTGGTATTAATTACACATTAATCATTCACTCAGTAGTCAATTATTAATTACCAAAGGGCTTGTTTTACTCTAGGTTGAAATGGATTGCAAAGTATTTTAAAATGACTATTAAAATACGGTAACTCTATCAATTTTTGCAGCACTCTGGTTTGTAATTCAGATTCAGTGGAATGTAATTTTCAAACCTGCACTGAAGTTTGTTCAGCCATAGGGCAGATGCAAACATTGCAGCCAAATGCTACAGTGAGGTTCCTCAGCAGCACAGACACATGGTTAAGAGCTTTTAGCTTTAGGATTACGTATAGCCTGAAATATTTGGCTGGTAAGATCCGCCTGGTTTGGTCCCTGCCTCTTAAAAGGAATGCAAGAAGTACGTTCAGGAGCACAGAGTCATTCCTGGGGCTAAAGCTACATCCCACCAGACAAGTCGTGTAAATAGGCCATGTGCAAATCTGTGGGATCATGGCTGGATTCACTTCTCTGGCTGCTGAGATATTCTCTAACGAGGCAGTGGATCCACCAACTAAACTGATTTTGCAAGGTGCCAAGCTCAGTTAAGCACTGTAGAATCACAGAATCCCAGAACTGCCTGGATTGGAAAAGCCCTTTAAGCTCATCGAGTCCCATCATGAACCCAACACTGACGAGTCCCCGACTAACCCATGTCCCTCAGCACTATGTCTACACGACTCTTCAATCCCTCCAGGGATGGGGACTCCACCACTGCCCTGGGCAACCCCTTCCAATGCCTCAGAACCCTTGCAGCAAAGAAATTTTTCTTCAGAATTCTTCTTTAGTAGAGCAATGCTGCGTGCAAGTATATTTCCTGGTGGCATAATCACCTTGTGCTAGAGACAAACAAAAGAAAAACAAAAAGAGGACACTGATCTACCACTTTGCCCTTTCTTCAGCCCACTCCTCCATAAAACAGAAAGACCACTTTTCCACCCTAAAGCAGAGCTGCTCCTCGCACAGGACAATGACACAACTTCAGCTACTCCTTTGCTACCGTGTTGAACGTCTCACCACGGGAACTGGCTCAACTAAACAAAGAGTTGTGGTCCTTGTGAATGTTTTCTCCAATGGTCCTGACCTTCATGAGAAACCCAAGTGTTAGGTCCTCTGTGTCTGGCCTAACACTCTGTTTCCCTGTGTCCAGCCTCATTCAGTGCATCGGTTCCACTGTTGGGAGCCATGCAGAAGGTGAAACAGCAGCTAAGTGCAAAATGTCCTTCAAGTACCATGTTATGGTGACACGTTCTGAGTAGTGGTATGTGCCATGATGGTTAAAATCTTGGCATCTCTCAGGTCTTCTTATATTTGCATTCTCCATGGTGGGTTTGCATCAGCGTTAAGAGATTTAGGGAAAAAAGGCGATCATGAATACTTTGGTATTGTTTTATACGGAAGGTGCACAAACACTATGAAGATTGTTCACAGTTAAAAGTCAACAGGTTGGCAGACAGAGAAACATAACCTAGAGAGATGTCTGGACAAAGGAATTCACCCCACGAAAGACCACCTGAAGGTGTAATGGATTTTCCACTGCAGTAAACTACTCAAGGTTTCCATTTTCTACTGCTCTCAAATTTTTGAGGTTGCTTAACATGCCCAAGAGCTTTTACAAACGGCTGTAGGTATTTGTTAGAGCTTTTTGAGATACTAGAGTTTCTACTCCAAGGCAAATGCCAATATTTCAATTTTTCCCCCTCACAATGTATAGACATTTTGAAAAATTGCTACAGAAATGAAATGGAGAAAGTCTTATTTAAAACTATGAAATATTTCATGTTGATAGTTTTGAAAAATTGTGCAAGAAAAATGTTAGAAAAAATAAGTATACTGCTACGAAATATGGGCTGAAGACCAGATAAAATCGGTAGCATGTGCTAATAGAAAAGGCAAAACAAAATATGACACAAAGACAAAGTCCAAATTAAATGGTCTCTTTTGTTTGGATTGAACATTTCCTCAATATCAACATGTTCCGACAAAACACTTCGATTTTGCCAGAACTGCGTTTCCTGGCAGAAATGGACTCTGTCAAAAGGTTTTGACTAGCACGAGCACATGTATGCCAAGTGATTCCTTTTGTGTTTTGTGGTTTTTATCCACTGTGGAGTGAGCTTTCAGTGAGCCTCATTCATTCATCTGCCCCACCACACAAACACATGGCTATTTAAAGTGCGTTGTGAAGCAGAACTTGTCACTTGGCCAGGGGCTGCCCGGTGCTGGGAGACCCTGGGGATGCACCAACCTCCGCAAGCTCAAAGGGACCAGGTACAAAGTGCCTCCTCCTGGAGAGGTCTGCAACTTCAGCTCACCCACAGCAGCTGAGGTGACTCCTATACACGATGTTTACATTTCTGCTTCTCCCCCCTTTGCCATATCTTTCTTTCCCAGATGAAAATCGCTCTCTCAGAGCTGAGCACTGAGCCAATAAACCATCACAAAAGGGATCGGCTGCCAGAGTCCAGAAAGGGTTAAGGCAGCACTTGGAGAGGTTTGGGGTGACGTCGTACTTCTGGACGCCTGAGAAGTCTCTTGAAGGTAGTTCCCCTCTGGTGAGGATGAGAGCGAGCTGAGGTCTGAAACCCGAGATCCCTCACAGCCTGGAGCTGGTGAGGTCCCAGTAAAAGCTGTTCTTCGCCTGCTCTCCCTTCCTCTGAGCAGTCCCACGGCTGCACCAGCCCGGGCAGCATGGACCGAGCACCCTGGACACACGTAGGACTCACCCTGCTCCAGCTCCTGCTCATCTCCTGCTTGCCAAGAGGTACCGTAAGCGAGCGTGTGCATTCCCAGTGTGGCCGAACGCGTCCCTTGCCTTCAGCAGGCTCAGAGGGGTTTGGTCTCCTGGGCTGTCATGGGAAGCAGAGAGATCTGCAGGGGTGGCAATAACAGAAAGAAGGGGCTCTGCTTTATTGATTTTTTTTCTTGCCGGCATGGAATGTGTGTGTGGGGGGGAGGTTTGCCCAGGGATGATTTCCAGGCAAACTTAATAGCCTTAAAGAGAAACAACTGGCTGGATCTGTTTGCCAATGGCCATCAAGAACAGGGTATGCAATCACTTTGCTTACTGCTGCTTTACTTTCTCAACACTCACTGCTAAGGAAACGATGATAAAAAGAGGCATTTAAGTCTCTGAATTGTAAAGTGTAATTTGTTTAGTTTGGCAAGACAAAGACTTTCCTCTCCAGCCCCAACACCAAGAATGAAGGCAAGGGAGGAAAAAAGTGAAGGGAAAAAAGAAAACAAAAGCCACACATTGTTTCCCATCTGGGCTTCAGTTCTGCCACTATTATTCCTTCGAAGGGGAAGCCTCACCAGAACGATCTTTTCTATACTCCAGCCTCGCTCCAGTT